>NW_028261386.1:76011208-76311208 GCF_051295495.1 Thamnophis sirtalis | reverse complement strand
ATAGTGTTTTACAGCACTCTCTGAGCAGTTTACGACGTCACAATATTGCCCCTAACAATCTGGCTCCTCATTTTACCAACCTTGGAAAATAGAAGGTTTGAGTCAAGCTTGAGCCGGTAAGGATCGAACTGCTGCAATAGGCAGTGTAAGCCTGCAATGCTGCATTCTAACCACTGGTGGGATTCATTTTTTTTTACTATTGTTTCTGTGGGCGTGGTTTGGTGGCCGTAGCAGAAGAAGGGTAGTGTAAAATCTACATTCCCTCCCAATCAGCTGGGACTTGGGAGGCAGAGAACAGATGGGGATGGGGACAATCAGAGATGATATTTATGGGTTCTCAAAATTTCCACTACCAGTTCTTCAGAACTGGTCAGAACTTGCTGAATACCACCTCTGATTCTAACCATTGAGCCACCACAGCTCCAAAGCTGTATAGTTAAAATACAGTCTTTGAAAATTGTTATTTAATTCTTGCATATAATTATCTTATTAGATATTAATTATTCTAGGGAAAACCTGTTATGTTTCAACAAAGGAGTAACTTGCTTAGGATTTGAAACCAAGTGAGCTGGCAAGATAGAATCCCATTTCAACCTGGTTAGACTGCCTACTCATGAAGAATGAAGTTGAACAGATTTTCTGCCTTGTGATGATGGTCTAATGCAGTGATGGCGAACCTATGACACGCGTGTCAGTGCTGACACGCGTAGCCATTTGGGGTGACACGCACAGGATTTCATGCGATTCAGTCAGGCCGGCACAGAGAGTCTACTCCTGGGACTGTCGGTTACGACCGCACCACAGCAGGGAACAGCGGAGTGCCAACGGGAACTGTGAGCGCCATTAGCAGCAACTATAAATTGCGCAAAATTATGTTTTTCTCGAAGTGACACACAACGCGAGTTATGCTCGATTTTTTGCCGATTTTTGACACACCACGCCAAAAAGGTTGCCCATCACTGGTCTAATGCTAACAAGTCAACACTTAACAATAATAGAGAATGTCTATCTCATTTTCATTCCTCCTGGAGTTAAAAAAAATCCCAACATGATGTCCTAAAATAATTCTGCTGTGAGCCAGCTATTAATTTCAGAAACGTTCTTAGTATTATTTTGTCTAGTGCTTTTGGTTTTGTTTTAAAGCACAATTGGAATTAAATAGGAAAAGCAATAGGAGATCCAAATTATTGCACTTTCTTTGTTAACAATACTTTGAATGCTAGGGTGGATTTCAACAACAATAATAACAAAAATACATAATGATACATATTTCATCCTATTTGTCTTTCAAATAATAGTGTACAAGGTTCTTGTTGCTTCATTTCATTTTTGAAACAATACCATGAAATAAGCCAAATCAAAAGGGAGTGGCTGGAACAAGATAACTGTGAATAACACTAACTACAGTACAACATTACACTATCTAGCATTAGGTTACAAATTCAAATAATGTGATTTCTGTTTCTTTCTTTCTTTCTTTCACATTCACTAAACTGAAAAGTCAAAAAGCAGCTGAAAAGAAGACAATAGTAAACTCCTTCCATTTTCCCACGAAAAAGGCATGGTTGCATCCATATAATAATCAAGAACTGAGCTTAACTTGAAAGCAACTTTAGTGTTTTAAGCATAGGCAAGGCAATGAACTGGTGGGAAATATATAATTATTTTGAAACTAACAAAGAAACACAACTATCTTTTTCTCTGTCATTTAACGGAGTCAGCCGTGTCTCATCTCTATAGTCTTTGAGATATATGGGAAAGATAGAAATTCATAGTAAAAAAAACCTCACAGGAAACATAAACATGAGCATTGTTACTTACATATACTAATGCTACTGAAAAGGAAATAAAATATATTGTTTAGCAATCTTCCTCATGAACTCTCTCAGCTTGGTCAAACAGCTAGTCTATTTTAGTCCCATATTAGGTCAGCTGAGTTCATGAGTGAAAAATCAAAGGAAACTAAAGGGCTCCAATCAACCCAGACTGACTACAAACAACAGCACGACAAAGTAGCAACAATGGTGTAATGGAATATCTGCAAGAAGTACCATTTACTTTCAAGCAAGTACCGGTCATAAGTCACTTTCTTTAGTGCCACTGTAACTTTGAACAAACACTAAATGAACTCTTGCACGTCAAGGACTATCTGTACAGGCGAAACAAGAGCTGTGATGATGTGAGAATGCTTCCCCCTTCTGTCATTTTTCAATGGCAATTAACAAAATCATTAAGATTGCTTCTTAGAGGTTGGATAAAAAGTCAGTTTCACAAATAAATGAAATGGATATTGTTGCAAATTGCTTGGATTTAGCAAATAAACAAATAAGAGTTAAAGCAGGACTGATAAAATGGATGAAGAGCTTCAACAGCCACCCTGGGCTCTGCTAGAAATAAACCAGAATGATGTCTCTGACGCTTGATACATGCAATCTAAATGCTTTTGGTTTTTGTTTTATGATATAGTTGGTGTGGAAGAGATTGCCTAAGGAATTAAGAATCTTATTTAACCATTTACTACTCTGCTTTCTTTTGAATACCCAAATAAAAATTAGAACTACTGGGAATAGTGACAGAAGTGTGAAGTGTATCAGTATTTGATAAAACATCCCTTAAGATAGTCACACTGCAAGGTGTTTCTTGGCACTAATCCCAACTTTATCAGAATCCAAGGGACTTCACCTTAGAAAACAATAAATATATAAGCATTATGTAGCCGCTTTCAAGACAAGACAAAAAAAAAGCTTCATTTATCGAGTCCTTATCCAGGTTTCACCCCCTCCCCCAGTAATCATGCTAGCTGGTACCAAGTGTTAACAGGCATATTTTCTTGCTGGTTAAACATGTCAGTCTTTTGTGCCTAGTGATGAAAGCAAGAGATTGGCTTGATGAATAGCAATGAAGATGGAGGAACTGTGTGCAATAGACTTTGGAAAATCAAATTAATATTTTTACATGTAAAACGAAGTAAAAAAGCAATTCGATAACAGCAAAGCCAGATCCTTAATGGAACATTCAGAATAGTAAAATATTCTTGCTCATACAATTCTAGATCAAAATAAACATTAGAGAGAAGCACCAATCTTTATCCCTCTAAATATATATTCAGTGCTGCAGAAAGAACCAAAGGAAGCATTATTTAAAGGTGAAGAGGTTCCTTATAATATATTAAACTGTGGAGATACCAACAAGACTTCTACATATAATATTTCGATTTCTCTTGAATATGCAGCAGTCATTCTAGCAGTAGTGATTCTTTTACATATAGAAGTGATACACAGAATTGCTTCTGTTTTAACATGGTTTATGGTTTTATTATTTATAGGCCGCCCTTTTCCCTGAGGAAAGCAACCCAGAACTATCGGTTTAAATCCCTGCCTCACTTCAACATGGGATCATATGTATCAGTGATGAGATTCCAATAATTTAACAATCAGTTCGCCCAGGGTCAGGTTGGCTGTTGTAGGAAGCGTGGCCCATAGCTATAGCTCCACTGCACATGTGGGGTGAGCCTCCCATGACATGGGTGAACCAGTTGTTAAGTTACCCTCCCTCCACCTGCTTTCAAAGTGGATCCTGGGCACTGCACTTCAATGAAGAAATCGGAAATGGAGTGGCCGGCATGAAGGAAGAGGTGGAGCAGGGAGAAGAAAGAGGGAAAGTGGCCTTTTCTTTCCCTCACGTCAGCTGCTCCATTATCCATTTCTCCATTGCTGCGCAGCGCCCAGGATTCACTTTGATAGTGTGTGTGTGTGTGTGTGTGTGGTAGTGGTGGTAATTTAATAACTGGTTTGCCTGAACTGGTGCGAACTAGTTGAAGGCCACCACTAATGTGTATATTGCATACAGTTTTGAACCAAAAGAGTCAAATGCAACTAGTATGCAAAATATATATTTCTTTTCATTGCTATAGGAGAAGAACAAGGAGAGTGATTTGCGACTTTAGTTATTCCAGAAATGGTTTATGAAGTTATGTTATTTCTGCCCATCCAGTATGAATCAGTAGAGTGACTCACAAGTTCCATCAATTAAACCGTGTCATCTTGTGGGACCCTGGAAGTGCACTATCTCTGTTGCAGCACCTGTCCTTTAAAATAATGTCCCACTAAAGATGTGTATAGCCACCACCCTGTTAAAAATCTGGATATTCTCCTAAACCTTGGGATAAGATTGTGGGGGTGGGAGAGCTTATGTTGCTATGTCTGTTGAATGCCTGGGTTGGGTGTCCTGTTACTCTGGTTGGCCACAACCTTTGTGATTTGTATCTCTACATATTTTTCTTTTTTATTTGCAGGCTGTCCAGATATGATACAGTGTTGGGTGGCCTTTCAATGTAGATTAAATAAGTTAGTAAATACATCCAGTTTTTGGCGATATTTATTATGGTGGTTTTTTATGTTTGCTATTTTTATATTTTCACCTTTTATTTATTGTTGTGAGTCATACAGAGTCACCTTGAGTGAGATGGGTGGGTATATAAATTTGATAACTAAATAAATTAATATACACATAAATATCATGCTTAACTAAACTGTGTTTCTGTGGGTTTTATATGTATATGCAAACATAGTTTCTCATACAAATGGTCTATAATGTTATTTTATAATTGCAGCCTGTCTCAATTTTGGGGAAGGCTATTTTATATGCTCTACTGCTGTGCAAATGCAACCTAACTTCTAGAACATTGCTGCAATTCATTAGTAAAATTAATAATTATTTTTCACATTAACAGTACTGACAGATACAGAATTCTGTATGGTAACAAAAGGATACGTCATTTCCTTTCATCCTTTTTTTGATGAAAGGGATAAAAAATTCTAAATATTTAACGTTAAACCAGTTGTTTAATCTATCATCAGGGGAAAATGATGTAATTTATGTAGCTTGGCTTTTGACAACAAAAACATTTCAGTATAATTGTTATACATTTTGGTAATGCATATTATTTCAAATTTATTTATTAATATTTATTTATTTCAGTTTCAAATTATGAATCTGTCCCATAGAGGATAGAAATGAAGAATGGATAAGGCATTGAAATGATGCTAATAAAAAGGCTGTTTATATTACTAGCAGGGCTAAAGCTCTCAAGACTTCTAGGATGACCATCCATGCATTTCAAAATGTTTTTGGAACATATTCTTAATCATTTACCATGTAGAACTGATTTGTTAAGGTTCTAGGCTAGAAAACAGAGGACTGTAAGTACAAATCCCATCTCAACCATG
Organism: Thamnophis sirtalis; assembly: GCF_051295495.1. Taxonomy (NCBI): domain Eukaryota; kingdom Metazoa; phylum Chordata; class Lepidosauria; order Squamata; family Natricidae; genus Thamnophis; species Thamnophis sirtalis. The sequence continues at coordinate 76,305,980 of NW_028261386.1, read as the reverse complement.
AAAGACAGCTTGGTGACTTCAGGCCAGTTACTCTCTCTTCACCACACCCACCTCACAGAATTGTTGTTGTGGAGAAATAGTAGTATTAGGCATGTTAAGTTATTTACACAAAAATAATAAAGTTAGATATAAAGGAAGGGAGGAAGGAAGGAAAGAAGAGCTGTTTGATGCTGCGTTGATTTTCCTTGGAACAATAAGTTTTGATGTTGAGTTTTATTGGATCTCACAAAATCCTTCCTTTCAACACTTCTGAAGTGTACTTTCATGTATTTTTGAAAGGCTGTGCTGTTATATTTTTCTAAATGCATTATATACCACAGCTTTAAGGAAACATCATTTTCAAGGCCAAGAGGCAGACTTAAAAATATCATCTGTGTGCCCTAAATTTTCTTAATTTTTTTCCTTGAAGAATATTGTTATCTGACAACACTGTTAGTGACAGAATAAAAATAAGCAGAGGCAATCTCTTTCTGTGGCTATTCCATTCCAGTTCTTTTCTGACCCTGGTTATTTAAAAAGCTGTTCATTCAGCACAGTCATTTAACCTGCATTAATCTTCATTGATTTACTCAAAACATACAAACCATTTTACTTACTTGACTCTTTTTCTATCCCTGCCTCTACCCTCCCTCCCTTTGAACCTATTTAAAGAGAGTGCTGCTAACAAAATAATGAATCTTTGGCTTCATATCCTTTACCATTTTGCTGACTGCTAGGAGTTTTAAAAAGTGTCAATGCTCTTGCCTTGTCATTTGCACAATCCAACTCTTCACTGCAACCACTGAGATCAGCAATTTTGCAAGCAAAATTCAAGCTAGGCATTCCGGGACAGGTATATTCTCCATGACAAAGTGCTCATTTCTGCACTGCAATCTTAAGTTAAACTTGCTTATTGGAATCTATAGGATTCTCCTCTGTTAAGATAAGATTCAGGGTCAGCAATAAAAAAATCAGAGGTCCCCCCCCCCCAAATTTCAACTGACTCATGTAGAATTATTTGGAGCATGCATTTTTCTTACCCCACACCCCAGTCCATTTCTTGGCTCACACACTATTTTCCTCATTTCTGATTCAGGAAGCAGGCCAGCTCCGCATCCTGGAGTAGGACACAAAACACCACCCATCTGCAGAACGTATTCTTCTGCGCCATAGCACTGATAACGATTGTACTGAAAGAAAGAAAGAAAGATCAGGCTCTAATAAATCAACTTTAGAAATTTAAAATCTCTCTCTAATAGCAATAGCAATAGCAATAGCAGTAGACTTATATACCGCTTCATAGGCCTTTCAGGCCTCTCTAAGCGGTTTACAGAGAGTCAGCATATTGCCCCCAACAATCTGGGTCCTCATTTTACCCACCTCGGAAGGATGGAAGGCTGAGTCAACCCTGAGCCGGTGAGATTTGAACCGCTGACCTGCTGATCTAGCAGTAGCCTGCAGTGCTGCATTTAACCACTGCGCCACCTTAATGAATTCAATTAATCAGGACAGCAATTATTTCATATTAAGGTGCCAGGGGTTTTTCACAACAGAATAACAGAGTTGGAAGGGACTTTAGAGTTCTTCTAGTCCAATCTCCTGCTCAAGCAGTGATGGCGAACCTATGGCACACGTGCCACAGGTGGCATGCAGAGCCCTCTCTGTGGGCATGCAAGCTGTTGCCCCAGATCAGCTCCATTGCACATGATGATGTGGGGGCTGCCATGTGGGGGGTGGGCGCATGTGCAGAGCTCATGCACACATCGATTGGGGGTGGAGGAACCCCCCGTGGCCCAAATTTGCTTCCAGGAGGCTGCAGGGAGATCTTCTAATGGGTTGCGGGGGGGGGTTAACATGTGCATGCGTGGGAGGAGCAGGGCATGCGGCAGTGGTCGCACATGCATTCCATCATTGCTTTTGGCACGCAACGAAAAAAAGGTTAGCCATCACTGCTCTATACCATTCCAGACAAGTGGTTGTTGGGTCTCTTCTTAAAAACTTCCAGTAACAGAGTACACACAACTTCTGAATACAAGTCATTTCACTGGTTAATTTTTTTCATTGTTAAATTTTTTTCCCCTTGGTTTTAGGTTGCTTCTTTTCTTGATTAGTTTCCATACATTGTTTCTTGTTTTGCCTCCTGGTGCTTTGGAAAATAGATTGATTCCCTCTTCTTTGTGGCAGTCCTTTATATAGGGAACATTGCTATCATCCCATCCTTAGTCTGGCTTTTCACTAGACATATCCAATTCCTGCAAAGGTTCTTATATGTTTTAGCTTCCAGCCCCCTAACCATCTTTTTTGCTCTTTTCTCCACTCTTTCCAGAGTCTCAACATCTTTTTTATAATATGGTGACCAAAACTTGATGCAGTGTTCTAAATGTGGTCTTACTAAGCCTTTGTAAAGCAGTACTAATGCTTTACGTGATCTTGATTCAATCCCCCTCTTAATGTAGCCTAGGATTGCTTTGGCTTTTTTGTTGGTGCTGCACATTGCGGTCTCATATTTCAGTGATTGTTCACTTGGATTGTTTAAAGATGCCTCTCATAGTTACTGCTATTGAGCCAGGTTTCACCTAATCTGTATCTGCACATTTGGGTTTTTTTTTTTTGGCTAAGTGTAAGAAAAGTGTTTAAAGAAAAGTGTTTTCTCTACATTGAATTTCATTTTGTTAGATAGAGACCAGTGTTCAAGTCTGTTGAGATTTATCTGAATCTTGAGTCTATCTTCTAGGATCTATTCCTGCCAGTTTAGTATCATCTGCAAATTTAATGAGTTCCCCTTATATTCCCTTATCTAAATCATTTATGAAGATGCTGAAGAGTACTGTGCCTAAAAAGAAACCTTGGGGTACCCCACAGCTTGCTTCTCTCCACATAGATGTAATTCCATTGGAATTACATATTCTCCTCCTCTTTTCCCCTCCACCAATTCTAGCAAACAACAATTAACCTGTTTGTAAAGAGTCTATAGTGTTCTCTCTAACCATTGGAATCCTCTAGATTTGGATATATATATATATATATATATATATATATATATATATATATATATATATATATATATATATATATATATATATATATATATATATATATATATATATATATATATATATATATATATATATATATATATATATATATATATATATATATATATATATATATATATATATATGTTATATTTATGCTGATAAATAAATAAAGGGAGACTAGTATAGATCTATTTCAAGCTATTTAGCTCTCATCAGCTAGCCACACCCTTGTTGGGAATCAAACCTGTGCTCTATTGCCTCTCAGGCAGATGTGTTAACCATGAGCTACAGAGCTCGACTCCTTATCAGCCAGCCAGGGCAATAGAGCAATAGGCAATAGAGAGCCAGGGCAATAGGCAATAGAGCACAGGTTCGATTCCCAACAAGGGTGTGGCTAGCTGATGAGAGCTAAATAGCTTGAAATAGATCTATACTAGTCTCCCTTTATTTATTTATCAGCATAAATATAACAAATGTAACAAAAAGGAAACAGTAAAAAAATATTGGGTTTCTGTCTGGATGGTCTCTTGTGACGAGCCGAAGACAGAGAGTGGAAGTGTGACCTTCCTCCCATATTTGGGCATACCAGGGGTTGTGACTTTAAATATATATATATATATATATATATATATATATATATATATATATGTGTGTGTGTGTGTGTGTGTGTGTGTGTGTGTGTGTGTGTGTGTGTGTGTGTGTGTGTGTGTGTGTGTGTGTGTGTGTGTGTGTGTATGTATATGTATATGTGTATATATATATATATATATATATATATATAATTTGAAAACAAACTAGAGGTGGGAAATTTAAATACTGCACATTCTGAAACTTTCATCCAGGCATAATATCCTGAATAAGAAACAAGAATAATACTTGAACACCTATATATCAATTTAAATTAGACCAGTTAACACTTATTTTCACTACAGAGAAACATCTCATTAGTGTGTTGTGCACAACACAGTGCATGTGTTGCGATGAACTGATCTGTACCAATAGAAGTAGTATTGCACTCAGGGGAATAAAGAATTCTATACATTTGGGTTCATCAGCCTAATATCTTTCTTATTTATTAAAGTATTTATGGTCTTGATTACCACAGCCTTTTGATAATTGACCATGAATCATAAATCTAAAGTTAATTAGGTCTTGCTTTTTGGGATTATTTTATCCTGGTAAGTATTGCCTTTGGTGAAATGGTGAAAACAAACAAACAAACAAACAAACAAACAAATTTGATGTACTGGATTCAATTCGGGAAATGAAATCTATTTTCACCTTGAAGTTTATGTTTATATAGACAGAGGTGGTATTCAGCAGGTTCTTACCAGTTCTGGAGAACTGGTAGGATAAATTTTGAGTAGTTCGGCAAACTGATAAATACCACCTCTGACTGGCCCAACCCCCATCTATTCTCTGCCTCCTGAGTCCCATCTAATCGGGAGGGAATTGAGATTTTGCAGTAACCTTCCCCTGGAGTAGGGTGGGAATGGAGATTTTACAGTATCCTTCCCTGCCATGCCCCCCAAGCGACACCCACAGAATCGGTTGTAAAACTTTTTGAATCCCACCACTGTATAGGAACCATGCCAAACCATTATACATACTTTTCCAAAGATTAAAAAAAGGACTAGATGAACTCAAGAAACAAAATTGTGTATATACATTCACCTAATTCATTATTCAGTCACAAGTTGTCTTTTTGTATTTTAATCAGTATTTTCAAATGTATCTTTTAATTTCATCTCTCCTCCATTCAACTTCATATAATTCAGTCAATACAAGTCCTACATTTTAACAAAAAAGCCAATTCAGTTGCAAAATATGCCACTGATAGAACACATGCTTTTAATCAGTTTCCTTGCACTGAAATAGCCTAGCCAGCTTATGGGCAGCCTCCCATAAGACACCACTTCTGGAAAACTCCAGATTGCAAAAATCTATCCTATAGGAACTGGAAATGCTTTTAAAAAGAAATGAATCCTATTTCCTTTTCAAGCCAGTCAAGTTCATATAAATCTACATTGTATTGTGTAGGCCTGCTAGTGAGGCTTTGAGTTTCTTTGAAGGATACTCCAACACATGGCTGTTAGAATCTCTACTAAATCCAATTCTGTGAGAAAAATATAATTAGTATGGGATTTATCTACCTGAAACATAAGAAATGATCAAGTCATACCAAAGACTTGTAAAAATATTCCAGAAATTCAGGGAGAGTTATTTTCCAATCCTATATAGTCCTTTTCCATTGTTGCAGATGACGACAACTTTTCTGGATGAAAGGTGAGATCCTTATAGTGAAATTAAGCTAATCTAAGAGCCCTACTCAACCATCCCTGGTTATTTCCCAGTTGGATTATTGCAATGTGGTCTATATGGGGATGCTCTTGAAGTGTATATGGAAAGTTCAGCTGGTGCAAGATGCAGGAGTGTGAACAGTTATTGCATTTTTGGTAGAAGCAGCGGCACACACCTCTGCTGAGTGAACTACATTGGTTACTAGTTGACTCCATCCCAATTAAAAGGAATTGCTGGGTCATAAAAAGCGAAAAAAATATTCTTTTAGTTTTGCTGTATGCTAGTCAGAGCCACTTGTTTGTAAGATGGGCAGCTATATAAATTACACAAATAAATAATAATAAATAATGCCTGGGTGGAATAGCTTTTGTACATTGTCTGCTGTATCTAAACAAAGGCACCCCCCACCTTGACAAACAAATCCCCAAATCTTCAAGTTATGATCTATTGGAAACACAGGAAATAACAGTTGGAAAGGAAGTTGGAATCATCAATTTCAGCTCACTACCCATTGCATGAATCCATAATAGGATTAATAATCACATAGAAAATAAGATAGGGATATATAGTACTTGCTAATATGCTGTCATATTTCTCCCTTTATTTAATTTTATATTGCACTAAAATCCACAACTGGCAGAATTTCCCTATTTTAATGTTAGAAACACAGGCAGTCACATATGATCACAATTAAACCCCATGTTTCCACTGCTAAGGAAGACAGTTGTTACGTGAGTTTTGCTCCATTTTACAACCATGAATCACTGCAGTTGTTAATAAATGATTATTGAGTGAATCTTGTTTCCCCATTGACTTTGATTGTCGGAAGATCACAAAAAGGTCATTTAGATATTTTTAGATATTTTATTAATATTTATAGGCCGCCCTTTTCCCCGCGGGGACTCAGGGCGGCTTACATAAAATAGGGAGGGGGGCGTGTCATTGTTATGGCACGGCAACCATCATAAATACATGCCAGTTGCCAAACATTTGAATTTTGATCACATGACCCCATGGGATGCTGCAATGGTCGTAACAGTCATAAGGGCAGTTGTAACTTTAAATGGTCACTAAACGAATGGTTTTAAGTTGAGGACTACCTGCACTTTTCTTTAGCTACTATTTTTCTAAAAAGTCAAGTTGGTTTTCTTCCTGATCCTATAGTCCAGGAATTTCAAGCGAAGTTGACAGCTTTGCAGTTGGTTACTTTTTCTCGACTCATCCTACATTACAGGATTGTGCTGTTGTGAGATAAAAACTGGAGAAGCTAATGTAATATACTGTATTTTTCGGAATATAAGACACACCTTTTTCCCTCAAAAAAGAGGATGAAAATCTGGGTGCGTCTTATATACTGAATAGAGCATTTTTGGCCTCCTGAAAGCAAAAATGGCTATACATAGTCTTTAGGAGGCTTCCAGTATGCGCCTGGGGGAAGGGGAGGGCAAAAATGAGCGAAAAAAGGCCCGTTTTTTGCTCGTTTTTGCCCCCGCAGCCCCCAGGAGCACTCTATAAGCCTCCTAAAGGCTATGCATGCCCTTTTTTAAAAAATGGGCCTGTTTTCACAAAAAACAGACTGATTTTGGGAGGTTTGCAAAGTGCAAACACTTTTTTTTAATTTGCCTCTTCAAAATCTTGGTGCATCTTATACTCCGAAAAATACGGTACATCATCTTGAGTTTCTGGAAGAAAACTAACACAAGGAAGGGAGCAAGGGAGGGACAGATGTGAATAAAACTAAATCTATGGGAAAACATGGTAGCTGAGAAGTTCAGCTGATGTATTTTAGTATAATGTGTGTGTGTGTGTGTGTGTGTGTGTGTGGTGTGTGTGGTGTGTGTGAAAGAGGGAGAGAGAGGAGGAGGGAAGAGGGAGAGAGATGGTTTGATCAGACTAAAACTCAGAACATCTTGACTATTTCAGTTTTGGGATGAATAGAATCTATCATGGTGAGTACGGCAAAACTGAACGCCTCTTTCCCTTTCTGCTCTGAATGGCATGTCTAGCAGCCTGCCTGATGGACTTTTCAGTATCTATTATGGCCTCCTTTGTTTTTGCAGCTCAAAAGGTAAACCAGGTGGAGCCACAGACTTTGGAAAACTACTACGCCTCAAGTCATTGTTATCAACCAAAAAGTGGACATTGGCATAACTCCCCAAGCCAACAAAGCATTAATGCCTCTAATTAGGAAGTCTGGCTCTATATAGTATCCTGAACATACCCCTAGAACAGATATTTTACATATACCTGCCTGAATTAACAAAACTAATTGTCTGCATGCATTTTAATTGGAGGAGACATGAAAAAATTAAATAGAACTATCTTTGCAGCCAATATTTGCCCTGGCTGAAGCAAGCTGGTAAACTCTAGAGACATATCATTTGTCCCTAACTCCCTAATCCTTAGGACTGTTCTCTAAAATAGATCGTGTATTCCTCAGGGCACGCTATTGGAAGAAATTATGGCTGTCAAACCTTTATTTCAAGAATCATTTATAAGACAATTTTACTAAGAGAACTTGTGAATAAATGCGAACAAATTATATGGCATCCTATGAATACTAAAAGTACTTCCATACAAAACTTTGGGAATAGGAACTATCTTTACGGATCATAAAAAGGACTTAAAATTCATTGTCAACTAAAAAAAATCATTAAAAAAGAAAAAAGAACAAGAAGATTGATACACCTGAAAAACCATACCTGAAAAATAAAGGGTATATTTCAAGGAAATAAATAAATACATTTGCATACGAAAGAGTCATAGTTCTAAATTATTTCAAAATATTTTGAGGTTGAGTTATTTAATGCCAACAATAGCAATTTTCTATTTAACCAAGACATGTGATAGCATTAACAAGTATTTTCACATGAATCTTCCTACTAAATATAACTCTTTTTGTTACAATTCTTAAAATATTTAAAAAAAAAATCCCTAGCATAATAAGTTTGGTATCCATACCCCTCAATTTCCATTTTTGTATAGCTATTTAGAGATGGAACTGCTTGACAAACTTTTTTAAAGTATGGATTTTGACATACAGTTGCATTCCAAATTATTTGAGATCAGAAACTTGCAAATTAAATAATAGAAATGCAAATCATTCTAAGTGAATCCATCAACTCTTAGTTTGTTTGGTTTCATAGAGAAGAGCCCCAAAGATGATTAGGGGGACATATAAAGAACACTTGCTGGAATTGGTAACATGATAGTAGTGTTCCAATATCTAAGGGGCTGGCACAAAAAGAGGGGGCCAACCTATTCTCCAAAGCACCTGAAGGCAGGAGAAGAAGCAGTGATTAGGCATTAATTAAAGAGAGAAGCAACCTAGAATTAAGGAGAAATTTCCTGACAGTTAAAACAATGAATCAATGGAACAACTTGCCTCCAGAAGTTCTGGGTGCCCCAATACTGGAGGTTTTTAAGAAGAGCTTGGTCAACCATTTGTTTGAAATGGTACAGGGTTTCCTGCCTGAGCAGGGGATTGGACTAGAAGACCTCCAAGGTTCCTTCTAACTCTGATATTCATATTAAAAAAAAGGAAAAAGTAGGTATGTTATACATAAGAATAATTAAATAAGTGTTTATTGTATCTCAACCTGAAACTCTGTAAAGAGTTGACAGGTAGTATTTAAAGATCCTAACCAAACCAATAAAAAGAAAGGATGAGGCATCATACATCTATTTATAGTTCAGGCAGTCTTCATCATCTTATTTGTCCACCTGTAAATTTACTGCCTGTTTTCTGCAGGGATCCTGAGTTGAAAAGCTGTGGTGGTAGTGCACATATAACATTAATAAAGTACCAAGATAGATAATCATAAATCAATTGAAAGAAAGGAAGTGAGAGATAGGCCACATATGGGAGTCCTGCTCCCCAATAGTACAGCACTGGGAAGGTCATGAGATGTACTTCCCCAGAGCACTTGTCTGGAGAGAGAAGAAGCTGTCTCATTAGTGTCTATCATTCAGGGCACCATGATATCATCCTTCAGAGGCTCACTCACCTGCTCCTCTCCAAGAATTCTGAAATGGTGCAGCTCTTTAATCAAGGAATCTGGACAGCCCGCTGCAATAAAGAAAGAGACCGGAGTGCAAGTTAGAATGGATTCTGGCTTGCTCAGTATGATATACTGCAATGATGGGTACCCTGCTTAAACAGCACTATAAAATACCATGAACCTACAAGGGTTATACTTCCATACTGCATTTCAGAACAGTTTAGGAATGCTTCACATGTAAGATGCTGAGAAATAGGGAAATCTGCAGAAGAGGGTTTTCTACAGTCTCAGCAGTTTTGTGTTCTTGGATCAATCGTGCCAGAATAATACACACCCACCCACATAAGAAGGCATCTGTGAACAGAATATTGCTCCTTAAGACTGAGTTGAGTAGCGTGGGTGGCACATGGGATGGAAGCAAGGAAGAAGAGTTAGCCATGAACATTTTTTGCCCTACATATGAACAAGTTGTACAGATGATGAATGAGAATAGAAGGATTAAATTCATGGAAACAGATTATTAAAATATAACAGAATCTTCTAGGGTTTGTATACAGGAACTAATATTTCACACACATAATATTTTTCTCATTTCCTACATTTATTTACCACCATATACATTCTATCAAATAAAATACAAAGCAAAAAATGTAAAGAACTATAACGAAAGAAGGCAATAAATGTTACTTGACTTATATGGAAAGGAACTGAAGCCTTTCAAGAGATTCTGCCTAGATAATTAGTTAAATTATACTTTCCTGGAAGTTTAATATGCTAAAAATATACATAAATCAAAATTGGTTAAAATGTTATTTTTTTAAAAAAAAAATCTCAGCACTGAGATTTATATGAACACTAGAAATAAGCTCATTGATAAGAAAAATGTTGCTAGAACTTGAATAAAGATCCCATAATAAAGATTTATAATAGAACTACAGCCAAATCTACTGCACTAATGCCATAGTACACTCATAAATACTGATTCATCCTTCCGCTCTTTTTCAAATCTCAAATTGTTGAATTAAAATGCTGATGCGAAGGTAAGACCTTTATCCTTCTCATGTCTAAACTAGTGTTGAAGAACTGTATCTGTATGACCCCATAATCACTCTTGAGGTGTCAGGCACTGATGCCAAAGGATTTAATAAGTGACTTCATTGTACTAAAATTCACTGCTTTTAGTTAACCTTTTCTCCTTCATCAGTTTATTATCATTAAGAAAAAAAAACCTGAAGAATTTGGACTGAAGGTTAATCACAGTTGCCTTATTGACAATACACAGCAGAAAGAAACATGGCCAAAATATATCCAGTAAACAGACAATGAGAGATTAATCAAGATAAAGGAAGAGATATATGGAGATTTGTGATTTTCAAGAAGCAGTAAATATGTTATTGTCCTGATCAGAAACTATTTAAAAACTCAGAAAAAAAAAGAAGGAATGATATTTTATAGTGAATAAGGAACAACAGGATGCTGGCTGAGTGTTCTTCAATCTAGTCCACATTCATATATTGAAACCAATTCCCAAATTCTCAATGGGTAAGTTGTTCAATCAACTCTGGAAATTTAAGCCCCTACAAGGGGTGCTTAGGTTAGGAAAGGCCTATGCTAGCTTTTCAGTTCTAACCCTAATCCTAACCCTTCATTTCTACAGTGTGAAACATTGAAACCCTTTCCTTATACATTTAGAATATATTAAGCATGACTCGGTTTCTGGATCTTTAGCTTTTTATAAAGTACTTAAATTTGTGGATATAATAGAATAGAAAGTACATTCTTCCCATAAATGTAAATAGCAACTGCTATTTCAGTGCCAATGTTTGTAGAATTTTAAAAGAATTCTAGAGACGAGGTTCGGGGTAGAAAAATAAAGTTCCTTTTTATTTTCCAAAAATCAGAGTTAATTTGAAAACGGTTTGCAAAGCGTTGGTGGGTCTCACCCTGACTTCACCTGAGTCACAAAGGAGAGCCACACCAAATTCGAAAGTGAAACAGTAGTTATACCCTCCCTAACTCCTCCTACTCCTGGTCAGCTAGCCTGACGAGGGTGGTTACAGACCAATCAGAGACAATAATTACCCTATCTTTTACCTTATTTGGAAATACAATTTTTAACCAATTAGCCCTTGGCATCCTTCTGGCCAATCAAGCAATCACATTTTTCCCGCTCAATTCATAGCCACTCCTTTTACAATTCATTGTTCTCCTCTCAAGCATTTACATATTCTTTCCCTCTGCCATTACCACGTGGTATAGCTCCCCCTAGTGGACTATTTCAGTAAAATATAAACACTTTATATTATTTTATTACTCCAATTCCCCCATTTCTTATTTGGTGATTTGTTTAATATTTTCTTTTATTTCTTTCAATCTTTCTTTCTCAGTTTCAGTATTTTTCATAGGGTGTAGAGTGTCCATACTTTCCAACAGGTGTATTTGGTTACCAATTTCCTTTAGTACCATCATTGTTTTCTCTGTTTGTTGGGCCTGCATAATACTTTTCACAGTTGTGATTACTAAGTTTCTTATTACTGGGATTAGACATGGCAACAACATTAATCCAATAAAAATTACACCAACCATAAATAAGGTTTGTTTCCAGTTTCTGAAAATGTCCCCTAGGAACCCTCCTTCATCTAGCAGGCCGGTCCAGGTCTGTACAGGAACATGAGCTGTCTGTATCATTTTATGGGTGATTTTCTCTATTACTATTCCAGAATCATCAATTTGTATACAACAATTGCTAAGGTTAAACTTTCCGCAAACCCCTCCTTCTGCAGCGAGCAAATAGTCTAAGGCTAAGCGATTCTGCATAATATATGTTCTTGATAATACACTTTCCTTTGCCAGTTTTGTTAACGCCTTTGCAGTTTCATTTGTAATTACTTCTAATACTGCTTGTAACCTAATAATTCTGTTAATCATGTAAATTGGCGTTCTATATCCCCACGATCCATCTTGTGCCCACGTTGCAGGATCATAATACGCAATAATTCTCTCAGGGGGCCACTCATCATCCCTCCAGTTACCTATTTTTATCCCTTTAGAGAGATCCACTGAACGTCTACGTCGTGCGAGAACATCATATACAGGGACTCCCAATCTTTGTCTCTTTTCAATAGGAATTAGGAAAAATGAAGGTTGAATGGTCCCCAGAACACATGACCCATACCAACCCGCAGGTAACATATTATATGCAAAATTACCGCATATCCAATACAATCCATCAGGTGAATTCCATGCAACGGTATCGTTTTCTGGGTCCCAGATTCCTTGTAATTGAGTTACATTCAGTAACGAGTTCTCAGGTTTACTCATATTAATTTGTGAACTCCAAATATTATTTTCCCATTCATTAGTACATTTCAAAAAGCCCATGGGTTTATTCCGATTAGTTTGGTTATTCTTATTTCTAGTATAACATATATGACCTACTATATGGGATGTAACCTGCCAGGTTACATTGAAATTATTTTTAAAAGTGAAGTTTCTTTGGTATAGTGCTATTTCAGTATAATTTGCCTCTTGCACATGCCATGGCCACCTATCTCCCATTGTAGTCCCTCCACATACAAAGCAATTCTTTAGCATAAGTTCTTTAGCTACTTCCTGAGCCAAATTTACAAACATGTTCTTTGCCCTCGGAGGCGTGGGTAGGTCGTTAAGTTTTCCAATCTCTTCTTCATAACTCCAGAAGAACTTTACAGGCTGATTTGTTAGCTTAGTCAACTCGGTTTTTATGACAATCCAACCGTAAGGGTCTTTTCCTATTCCATCCACCCCGAGTCCCAAAGTGAAATATCTAATGGTAGGATGTTTATCATCTTTAGTATAATAGCGATTGACTTCTGTTAAATTAAATCGAAGACACAGAGGTGTACAAGAACCTGACAGACAGTCTGTAGTTACCGAGGGCTGGAATAAGGTTATACCAGGGGGTCCCTTAGCAGTTTGATGATTTATAGGGGCATACCAATAGGTAGTTCCATCGTAACCACCATATGTGGATCCTGAAGATGGCTCCTGCCACAGGTACCTGCGGTTGACAATATATTGTTGTTCCCAAGAATGTGACCCACAAGTAACCCCTCCCCAGGACTTCTGCCCTTGTCCTTTCTCAATAGCTGCACAAACATCAAAACAAATATCAATTGTGGTTCCTGTAGTGGTATTGGATCCCACCAGGGAATTTTCTCCCTTTTTGTACTGTGTTACCTTATCTGCAGATCCACCTCCCTTATATCCTACAATAGTAACAGTACTCTTGATAGGTCCTACAGCTTTAGGCTCATAGCACTGTATTCCATTTGGAGTGTGGCACTGGTTGTATTGAGTATTATTATATACACATGTTGGTAATATGGTCTCATTACATTCTGGCTTCATAGTATAGTATATTAAGGTCATAGAAACCCTTATACCTTGTTTAGTCTTTTGTAGACAGGCCCTACAGGTGTCATCCTTCAATTCTCTTCCTGTCCTAACTAATCTTAATGCTCTTTTCTCGAGATGGCCAAAACCGTCGCTTCCTCCCTCTAGCTGCTGTTCCAAAAAGGACAGGAACCATTCGCTAAAAGGAGGATATCCTATACTCGCTCTGGAGGTTACTTCTGCCATTATAAATTTTTCAGTCCTTTCTGATTGATACTGGGTGCACTGATACCATCCTATCGTTTGTTCAGTCACCTTGATGGCTATTCGTGACCGACACCTATTCTTTCCAGAATATGACATACCTCTCACATACCGGGGAGCTTTCTTATTTGCAGGCCAGACTTTCCACGTCATGAAACATGGTGCCTCTATACTCTGTAACCAACATGTCAAAGTTATCCAAGTACTAGCTTCCCCATGTATATGGTGAGGGTAAATACATATCCCTTCGGGATTGCACCTTGGTCCATCAGAATGTGGAACAATTGATCTTTTTGAGCGATTGTGCGGGAAAGGGATTCCATAGACTTCCTCTACCATCCCTTTCCTGCCTCTATTTTCATGCGTGCATACCCCCCATATGATTAAAAGTAAAATTCCCATCACTATTATCATCCCTATAAAATGCCATAGAAAATACTTGCAAGACATAGATGGAACCCAATAATCCCAGAACCCTTCTACTTGTCCTCTGATGAAAGGGCATCGTGGTTGCTTTACCCTTTGAACGTAAGGGCGGCCAATAACTTGCGCAGGTCGGATCTTCATTTCCTTTTCTTTTAGGAAAGTTGTTGCCTTTTCAACACCAGCTTCAGTGGCTCCTTTTGAAACGCCCTCCAGGTTCCTGGTTCTTCCAAATTGGCTCTCTTCACTCTGGTGTAGTGGGTCCAGCCTTTTTCCCCAGTCCGGATTGCAGTGTCCGTGGTCAGCAACACCAGGAATGGTCCATCCCACTTTGGCTTTAGGGAGTCGTCCTTCCAAGTTTTTATCCACACCTGGTCTCCCACTTCAATGGAGTGTACTTTGAAGCTCAATGGAGGAGTCTGTATCAAATATCCAGCTTTTCTGAAAAATTCAAAAGTCTGGGACAGTGTTTGCAAGTATTGAATCAACCCTTTGTCTTTACTAGGTAAATCTCCCATTCGTATCCCAGCATTCCTTAGTGGCATTCCAAATAATATTTCATAAGGTGAGACTCCCACATCCCTCCTGGGTTGTGTTTTTATCCTAAATAGGGCTATTGGCAAAGTTTTCATCCAATTCATTCCTGTCTCCAAATACAACTTTGTCAGCATTACTTTAATTTTTCCATTCATATTCTCCACCTTTCCACTAGAGGGCGGATGCCACAGGCTATGCAGGTCCCACTTAATTCCCAATACATTAGCAATTCCTTGAGTAATCTTCCCCGTGAAATGTCTTCCCTGATCACTATCGATTCTCTGAACCACTCCATATCTTGGTATAATATGCTCTAAGATTAATCTGACAACAGTTCTAGCAGTTTCATCAAAACATGGGTAGGCTTCCACCCACCCTGTTAAATGATCTATAATAACCAACAAATATTTATATCTTCCCACTTGTGGCATTTCAGTAAAGTCTATTTGTATATTTTGAAAAGGATAAAGCGCTAAAGGCCTCCCTCCTCTTTGTTTTTCCCTTAATTGGTTTTGATTTACCCTCTGACAAATTATACATTTTTGGGTCACTTGTTGCGCGGCAGTATAAACTTTTATTCCTGCATATTTCTTTAGTACTTCATCAATCAAAGCTTGAGTTCCCCAATGGCTCCCCTCATGTAATCTCTCAAAGATTTGTCTCATTAGGGGGTAATTGAGGATTTGTCTCCCATCTGGTAACCACCATTTCCCCTCTTCATCCTTCTTTCCCCCCATTTGTTTAATTTTATTCTCCTCCTTCTCATTAAAAATTGGTATTTCTTTCACTTCATACACATGGGGAATCATAACTTTGATCTGTTCAATGACTTCATTCATGCCTGCTTCTTTAGCCTCCTGGTCTGCCAGCCTATTTCCCTGTTTCTCTATTTCATCCCCTCTTTGATGTGCCCTTAAATGCACCACTGCAACTCTATGTGGCAATACAAGGGCTGATAATACTTCTTCTATTAACTGTTGATGTATCAGGTCTTTCCCTTGGCTTGTCACATACCCCCTCTTCCTTCCAGATTTTCCCAAAGGTTTGCACCACTCCAAAGGCGTACTTAGAGTCGGTGTAAATCGTTAAATTTGATTTCCCCCCCAATATGAGAGCTCTTTTCAAGGCATATAATTCAGCTGCCTGTGCAGACCAATGGTTTGGCAACCTCCCCCCTTCCAAAAGAGCCCACGTGCCCTCCTGAATTATAGCGTACCCATTTTGCCTTTTCCCCTCCACCACTCGTGAAGAACCATCAATGTACCATCTTTCTCCCTTTTCCAAAGGGGTATCCTGTAAATCCGGCCTAATTTTTGTTTCTAAATCCACTATTTCACTACACCAATGTTCAATTTCTTCACCTCCTGATGAATTAGTTTTATTGAGGAACTGTGCTGGATTCAATGCCGAGTCCGTTGTTAGAACTAGGTCAGCATGATCCAGCAACATACCCTCATATTTCAACAACCTTGAATCAGTCAACCACCTCCCAGCTTTCTGTCTCAACAGTGTTCTCACTTGGTGTGGGCTGCTCACAATTAGCGCTCCCCCCATTGTGATCTTCTCACTTTTCTTTACTAGTAAGGCTACCGCTGCGATTGCTTGAATACAAGTAGGCCATCCCTGGGCCACTGGGTCCAAATTCTCTGACAAATATGCAACTGGCTTCCTCTGTCCTGCCCAAGTTTGTGTCAGGATTCCAAGAGCTACTCCCCCCTCCACGGTGACAAAAAGATGAAATGGGTTCTCTAAATTAGGTAAACTGAGAACCGGGGCCTTCACTAACAAGTATTTCAGCTCCTGAAAGTTCTCATCCAGCTCCTTTGTCCAACCGATTTTAAATGGCTTTGTTTGAGCTAGCTGTTCATATAATCCTTTTGTTCGTTTGGCATAATCTTCTATCCATAGCCTGCAATATCCAATCAGTCCCCAAAACTTTCTCAATTCTTTCTGCGTTTTAGGCCTTGGTTGCTCCACAATACCTTGGATTCTCTCAGCACTTATCTTCCTCGAACCCTGACTAATTAAATGTCCCAAATATTTTACTTCCTGCTCTACAAACTGAAGCTTCCCTTTACTTACTCTCAGACCCTGTTGGGCTAAAAAGTTTAGTAAAGCTATTGTTCCTTCCTCAGTATCTATTTTCTTCTTACCTGATATCAATAGATCATCTACATATTGTAGCATACCCACTCCCTTAGGCAATTTAAACTTCTCTAAAGTTTGTTCTAATACTTGTCCAAACAAATTTGGGGATTCTGTAAATCCCTGTGGTAACACCGTCCACTGATATTGTCTCCTCCTCCCGGTAAAAGGGTTTTCCCATTCAAATGCAAATAAGGCCCTACTGTCTTTGTCCAAAGGACAAGACCAAAAGGCATCTTTTAGATCGATTACACTAAACCAGCGGTGGTCTACAGGTATTTTACTCAGAATCGTGTAAGGATTTGGGACCACCGGGTGCCTAGTTTCCACAATTTTATTCAAAAGCCTCAAATCTTGTACCATCCTATAGGTGCCATCTGGTTTTCTTACAGGCAATATAGGGGTATTGTAAGGTGACATGGTCCCTTCCAACAACCCGTCTTCCACCAACTGATTTATTACTGGTTGGAGACCTTTCTTCCTTCTATCGAAATATTATATTGTTTTTGGCTCACTACCTCACTATTAGGTTTCAATTTTATTTTTAGAGGCTCTATCTCTAACCCACCCCTATTCCCCGGTTGTACCCAAACCAAAGGATCAATCCTTTGTTCTTTCTCTTCTGTTAGAACATAAACTGTTTCACTTTTGTTAAAGCTTATTGTAATTCCCAAGGCAGACATCAGATCTCTTCCCATGATGTTAATTCCTGCTTCGGGCACATATAATAATTTTAGAGTCCGAATTTCATTTTCCCCATATTTTATTTTGATTGGTTCTAACTGTTTCACATTAAAAGCTTCCCCTTTCACCCCACTGACTTTGATTTTTGCCTGCTTATCAATTTTTCCTTCCCTTGGCATCACACATACAGAGGTTCTAGATGCCCCGGTGTCTACTAAGAAAGTATATTCTTGAGTCCCCACCTCCAAATTTATCAAGGGCTCCCGGCGGGAACTCCTAATGAGGGGCCCCTGACTTCCCTAGTATATGTCTTCGTCCTCTTCCATCAGCCTATTAATTTGTTCCCCTCTGATCAGGGCGGGGCACTCTCTCTTAAAATGCCCCATCCTGCCGCAATGAAAGCAAGTTCCTCTTTCACCCATTGCCCCTCCTCTCATCATCCCTCTGGTGGCTCCACCCCGATTCCTCATTCCAAACCTACCTCTAAATCCAACAGTCCCTCCCCCTCGCCCACGTGGCGCCCAACTCTTTTCCGCTTGCATCACTTCCCTTACTGCAACTGCCATCATCTTGCTGGTCCTCTGTCCATCTCTCTTCACTTTCTCTTCCTCTCTGTTTACATAAACCTTTTGTGCTTCTCTTAACAGAACCTCCATAGCTTCCGTGGTCCAATTTTCCCTCTTCTGTAATTTCTTAGCAATATCCGGCCAGGCTTTGGTAACAAACTGGATTTTCACCAATTGGATATTTAGAGCATTGTCCGGATCCACCCCAGCATATTTACGCATTCCGTCCTTAAGACGCTGCAAATATGTTGCCGGGTCCTCATCCTTCCCTTGATTTATATTTACTGCTTTGGTCATGTTTTGTGCTTGTGGAATAGCTTCTTTCATTCCTTTTATGATTATTGATCTCAAATCCATCATATTCTGTCTTCCCTCTGCATCATTATTATTCCAATTTGGCCTTGCTAATGGGTATTTAATGTCCCCTCTGACTTGATTTCCTTGTACTCCCGGATTCTCCCTTTCCCAAATTGCCATTGCAGCTGTCCTAATTAAATTTCTTTCCTCTGGGCTAAACAAAGTTCTCATTATATTTTGCATTTCATCCCAGGTGTAAACGTTAGGTCCTAATAGGGCATCCAACTGATCACTTACGGTCAGGGGATCTTCAACAAAACTTTTCATTTCTTTCTTAAATGCCCGTACTTCGGATGATCGCAAGGGTTCATGTACATATGTTATGATCGGAATCCCATTGGGATCATTTCCGTTCGGGGTTTCCCTTAAAGGGAATTGTTTAATTTGTTCTCCTTCTTGTGTGGAATCCAAAGGAGGCTGTCTAATTAGTTCCTCTTCCTCCATCTGCCTTGTTAAATCTTTCCTCACGTTTGCTAGCTCATTTCCCCTACAAACCTCCCTTTTGCCTGGAATCCACGGTCCTGAGTTGGTCAAAACCGGCATAGGTGGGGTCACAAAATTGGATGTTTCAAAGGGATTACTTGTGTTCCTCTCCACCATTTGGGGGCTTAAAATTGGCATAGAAGGACTGAGCCATTGGCTGGGAGTCAGCTGGCTTATTCCTCCAGGCATTTCAGGGTATAAGGGGGGGTTTAACACATTGGCTGGATGCGGGGGATTTTGAATATGTACCATATTATATGGGGGAGGAGCAGCAACTTGAGGAGGAGATGTAATTTTTAACAAATCTCTCCTCGTCTCCTCCTTCTCATCTTCTTCTATCTCTTCAATATTTTTAGATTTGGCTATCAAAATTCTTTCCGAAGGCCAAAGATCTGGGTTCCACAATAAAGCATAATCTAACTCATTTTCTAAGTTCTTACATTGTTTTTGTTTCACATAATCATACAGATTACGGCATTGAAAATAATTTACAGCGCCATCTCGTGGCCACTCAATATTATTATCTTCCCACCAAATAAAACAGCACAGATTTACCATATTCTCTTTAGTCAATCCCAGCCTTAAAACCTCTCGATTATAGGGTGGGGACCCCCACCCAGCCAATATCTGGCCTAACGGGCCATTTGGATTGATTTTAAGTTTGGGATTCCTTCTTATTTTCTTTACACATTTCATTTTTGGCTTAATTGAACTTCCACCACCCATCTTCCCGATTGATGGCTAACCTTTCTCCTGAGTATGTGTTCCTATGTCCCTCTCAACAACCCTTCCAAACTCACACTTCACCGTCTCCGGATATTCACAATATCCCCATCACTCACTCCGTCCTGCGAATCTCCCCTGAGATTCCTCAAAAGGACTTCCACCCAGCCCCCGTTGTTGATTCTCACCACACAACTCTAACCGTGACCGCCCTGGGTCGTGTTCTGGTGCCTTTACCAGGTACTCACTCAGGGTTCTGTGCAAAGATGTTTCCCGGTCGATCTCCAAGCCGTCTTTTCCTCTTTATTCAACCTCTTTCCCTTTATTCAACTCCCCCTACTGCTCGTCTATCGCACAATTTTTACGGGCTTCCAAGAGCTGCGCAGTCCTCTGGGTTATTCTTCTCCTTTCAAAAAAAAGGAAAGGGGTGCACCTGAGGAGAATCCCTCAGAGTTCCAGCGCAGATTGGATCCCGGACACGAGCCCCCAATTTGTTTGTAGAATTTTAAAAGAATTCTAGAGACGAGGTTCGGGGTAGAAAAATAAAGTTCCTTTTTATTTTCCAAAAATCAGAGTTAATTTGAAAACGGTTTGCAAAGCGTTGGTGGGTCTCACCCTGACTTCACCTGAGTCACAAAGGAGAGCCACACCAAATTCGAAAGTGAAACAGTAGTTATACCCTCCCTAACTCCTCCTACTCCTGGTCAGCTAGCCTGACGAGGGTGGTTACAGACCAATCAGAGACAATAATTACCCTATCTTTTACCTTATTTGGAAATACAATTTTTAACCAATTAGCCCTTGGCATCCTTCTGGCCAATCAAGCAATCACATTTTTCTTGCTCAATTCATAGCCACTCCTTTTACAATTCATTGTCCTCCTCTCAAGCATTTACATATTCTTTCCCTCCGCCATTACCACGTGGTATAGCTCCTCCTAGTGGACTATTTCAGTAAAATATAAACACTTTATATTATTTTATTACTCCACCAACAAAGATGAAGAAGGAATTATTTCAATAAATCATCTCAACTTTTTTTAAATTTTATGCTGCTAATGGGAAGGGACATTGCTGTTTATTTAATTAAAAAAATATATTCGTGCTCTTGACTGACAAGTCAATATAGCACACTTGCAAAATAAATGCTGTTGCTTTTTATTTTTTTAGTAAAATCTTTTATTTTTTTCATTTTTATAACATGTAATCACATGTATACTATTACATAGCCAGCATTGTTTTGTATTATTAAATATTTGCATCAATTCATCTTACCATCAATTTCCAAAACATAATTATTAGCTCTTCTGCTCTCCATACACCATATTTGTCTTTATATATCACTTTCTTCTCTACTCCCCCTCCCTCTCCCTCTCTACTCCCCTCCCTACCTCCTTTCTTCCCTCTGTCATCCTTCCCTACTCTACTTCTCCTTCCTCTCGCCTTCTCTGCTCCCCCCTTTCCACTCCTCCTTTCTCTTCTCCTCTTCCCCCCTCCTTGCCCTCTCTCCTATTCCTCTCTTCTTCCCTTACCTTTCTCCTTTTTTCCCCACTCTTCAGCTCATTTGCTTGGTGTATTTCAGCTTCTGAGCAAGCTCCATTTTATGTTGGTGGTATTTATAGTTCCTTTTCTATATACATATTTAATTTTAACATATATTCTCCTCCTTTCTTAAAAAAAGTAGAAAAAAAAAGTATACATATATAGTCATTGTACTTTTAACACACACGCCCAGCCTAATTTTGGTTGAGACGTAGACCTGGTTACAATTCCCAGCTATTCTCATCATTATCTTTATATATTATACATATAATATATGCGCATGTGCGAAGGAAGATGGCTGCCTGAGCTCACCGCTCAGGTTGGAAGACAGAGAAAATACCCAGTCTGTGTTTTTACCGACCGCTGGACCTCTCGAACGGAAGGTTTTGGGAGAGAGGAATCCAGAGCGTCCGGAGGGCTGCCTGCTGGAAAGACATTCTTGGGCGTCCTGGGACAAGCCTCGGCGGTGTTAAACAACGTGGGACAGCCTTCGGGCGCCGTTCCCCCCCCCCCCCCGGTGGATGGTGGCTTTTCAGCTGACAGGCAGCGTTTCTTGCTGGCGTGGACCGAGAGAGGCAGAGAGAGGCAGCTGATAGGCAACGTTTCTAGCTGGCGTGGAGCGAGGAAGGCAGAGACAGTCTTGGACGAGCCTCGGCGGTGTTGGACAGCGTGGGACGGCCTTCGGGCGGCGTTTCCCCCCCCCCCCCCGCGGATGGTGGTTTCTCAGTCAACAGGCAGCATTTCTATCGGGGAGAGCAACGTTTTCATCTGGAGGGAGGCTGAAGGAGCCTGCTCCAGTGGCCTGATAATTTCTGGCGAGCGACTGCTGGGCACCCCCCCCCCCGCCCTCCTCTGCTGCTCCCCCCGCTGCCCCCCCCCTCGCCACATGAACAATAGACAGTAACGGCGCCTTCTTAACGAGGCCAATCTACAATCCTGGCCTGAGGGAGCTTTGGCCCTCTTTAATTGCTGGCTAAGAGAGCCTCGCCCTCCCCCCCCTGCTGCTGGGTGACGTTTCTTTCTTTTCAGCTTTGGCATTTCAGCTGCTCCTTGTGAGGGATTGAGATTCACGCCGGGCTAGCCATCGCCCTATGGAGAAGGTGATCAGCCAGGAACAGTACTGGGAGAGAATGGGAGGCTGTTCACATCTACTGCCATTCCAGCTCGGCTGGGCACCCCCTCCTCCCGCTCCCTTCGGCTTGGCCCCTCCTTTCGGTGAATTCTCCCCCCCACCTGGTTGCTGCTGCTGCAGGGCCTGCTATAGGGCCTTCTGCTGTTCGACATCTGACTCTTTTTTGAGCGCGGCTTCTGGACTGCATTTCCATCTGGCACGGCCACTGCTACCTGATACCACCCTGGACTTCTGGCCTCAGAGAGCGCCACCATTAGATGAGCGGGGGTACTGCAGTATGCGAGAAAGCCCCCTGCTTCCTTCAACTACTCTGGACTTTCTGGATTTTCCCAGAATCTGTCTGTTGCAGAGCCATCTGCTGAGAACTATTTGGCTCTCCCTGAACTCGCACTTTAACAATTTTGCGCTACTTTTATTCTTCTTATTTCCTTCTTTTTTCTCTCCCTTTTTCTTCTATCTTTAGTATGTTGAGTATATGGGATTGTATGTAAGTGTGTGAGTGACCCACTTTTATTGTTATTACTGTTGCATTTGTGTATTTTAATAATTACGTGGGGACTGGTTGTGTGAGTGTTTGAGTATGCTTGGCTCGGAGGACCTGCTAGGGAAGGCGGGGGGTACCGGGGTGATTGGGGGGACTACGGCCACGGGAGTGGGTCGGAGCATTGCGGTCGTGACAGGGAGAGGCAGATACGGCGGGGACCTTAGGGCTAGCCATTACCGGGGAAGGAGGGTTCGCTACATTACAGGGATCCCTCCTTCCGGCCCTTTGAGTCCCACTCCAAGACCAGATGGCGCGAGTACCCAGGACCCTGGTCTCAGGCTGCTGTTGCTAAATGCCAGGTCTGTTATTCACAAGGCTCCCCTCGTCCGGGACTTAATTGTTGACGAGAGGGCAGACCTGGCATGTATTACTGAAACCTGGCTGGGCACAGAAGGAGGAGTCCCCCTTGTAGAGATGTGCCCAGAGGGATTTCAGGTGCTTCATCAGCCGAGAGCCCAGGGAAGGGGTGGCGGTGTGGCTATTGTAATCCGGGAGTCTCTGTTACCTCGTAGGGTCCCTGCTCCGGAGCTTGTCGGGTGTGAGTCCCTGCTGATAAAGTTGGACCTCAAGGGTCAAGTGGGTTTGCTGCTAACGTACCTGCCTCCCAACTGCGTTGCAGCATCCCTCCCCTCGCTCCTCGAGTCAGTAGCCGAGCTGGCAGTTGAGTTCCCCAGGCTTATAGTTCTGGGGGACTTCAATTTGCCATCGCTCGGTGAACGCTCTGATGGGGCGCAGGAGTTCATGGCTTCCATGACAGCCATGGGCTTGACCCAGGTAATTCGGGGCCCAACCCATGCAGCGGGTCACATGCTCGACCTCGTATTCCTCTCGGAGCAGTGGATGTGTGATCTTGGTCTGAGGGGTAATGAGATCATACCCCTGTCGTGGTCAGACCATTGCCTACTGAGGCTTGACTTCCGGAGGCCAAACCCCCACCGTAGGGAGGAGGAACCGACCAGGTGGTTCCGCCCCAGGCGACTTATGGACCCATTGAGGTTCCAGACGGAGCTTGGGGTCATTCCTGATACTCTCGCCCACAGTTCGGCGGAGACTCTGGTTGCCGCCTGGCACTCGGCGGCGTCGGAGTCTCTTGATCGGATTGCGCCACTACGGCCCCTCCGGGTCAGTGGATCCCGGAGGCCCCCTTGGTTTACCGAGGAGCTCCGGGAGAAGAAACGCCGGAGGAGATGCCTAGAGCACCAGTGGAGGTCCGATAAGTCCGAGGCGAACCGAGCACTTCTAACCACCTGCACCAAGGACTACGTTCGAGCATTAAGAACTGCCAAAAGATCATACATTTCTGCCTTGGTTGCGTCCGCCGAGTCACGCCCAGCCGCCCTGTTTAGGATAACCCGCTCCCTCCTTAACAGGAGGGATGCGGGAGACCCCTTGCAGGGTAGGGCTGAGGACTATGCTCAATTCTTGGCGGACAAAATAGCTCGGTTTCGGTCGGACTTGGACTCCACCACAGTAGATCCAGCCGAGACACAGGAGGACCGCTTGGCAAATCATCTCTGGGTTGAGTTCCAGGATGTTGCCTCTGGGGATGTGGACAAGGCCATTCGAGCTGTAAGTGCCTCCACCTGTATTCTGGACCCGTGTCCCTCCTGGCTGGTTGCCAACAGCAGGGAGGTGACACATGGCTGGATCCAGGCGGTCGTGACCGCCTCCCTTCGGGAGGGGCACTTCCCCGCCGTACTTAAAACGGCGGTGGTGAGACCCCTCCTGAAGAAACCATCCTTGGATCCAGCCATTTTAAACAACTTTCGTCCTGTCTCCAACCTCCCCTTTATCGGGAAGGTTGTTGAGAAGGTGGTGGCCTTCCAGCTTCAACGGGCCTTGGAGGAAGCTAGTTATCTTGACCCCTTCCAGTCCGGCTTCAGACCTGGTTACAGCACAGAAACCGCTTTGGTCGCATTGACCGATGATCTCTGGAGGGCCAGAGATGGAGGCTATGCATCCATCCTGGTTCTCCTTGACCTCTCAGCGGCTTTCGATACCATCGACCATGGTATCCTTCTGCGACGACTGCGGGAGGTGGGAGTGGGAGGCACTGTTTTACGGTGGTTCTCCTCCTACCTCTCGGACAGGTCGCAGTCGGTGTTGGTCGGGGGGCAGAGATCGTCCCTGAGGCCCCTAACATGTGGGGTGCCACAGGGTTCGGTCTTATCCCCCCTACTATTCAACATTTACATGAAACCGCTGGGCGAGATCATTCGGAGGCACGGGATAAAATACCACCAATATGCGGACGATACGCAACTGTATCTGTCCGCCCCGTGCCAACTCAATGAAGCGGTGGACGTGATGAACCAGGGTCTAGAGGCCGTTAGGAACTGGATGAGCGCTAACAAACTGGTACTCAACCCGGACAAGACCGAGTGGCTGTTGTGCTTCCCTCCCAATAATTTGGCGAATGTACCAACACTTAGGCTGGGGGGTCAAATTTTACACCCCTCAGATAGGGTCCGCAACTTAGGAGTCCTCCTGGACCCACAGCTGACTTTTGACCACCAGCTGTCAGCTGTGACCAGGGGGGCATTTGCCCAGGTTCGCCTGGTCCGCCAGTTGCGGCCCTACCTAGACCGGGAGGCTCTCACAACAGTCACTCGAGCCCTTGTGATCTCTAGGCTGGAATACTGCAATGGGCTCTACATGGGGTTGCCCTTGAAGTGCATCCGGCGACTACAGTTAGTCCAGAATGCAGCCGCGCGAGTGATAGTGGGCGCACCGCGGTTCGCCCACGTTACACCTGTCCTCCGCGAGCTGCACTGGCTACCTGTTGGTCTCCGGGTGCGCTTCAGGGTACTGATGACCACCTTTAAAGCACTCCATGGTAGTGGATCTGGGTACTTGAGAGACCGCCTCCTGCCGATTACCTCCCTTCGACCAATTCGATCGCACAGACTGGGCCTCCTCCGAATCCCATCTGCCAGTCAATGCCGACTGGCGACTACACGGAGGAGAGCCTTTTCTGTTGCAGCTCCGACCCTGTGGAACGATCTCCCCGCTGAGATCCGTACCCTCACCACCGTCCAGACCTTCCGCGCAGCCCTCAAGATCTGGCTCTCCCAGCAGGCCTGGGGATAGGTTCCTAATTCACCCGCCCGAGTGTTTGATTGTTGAACGAAAGTTGCGTTTTACTATTTTTTTCTTTGTTCACATTTTGTTTTGTTTTTGATGTTGCACTTCCCTCCCTTGTGATTGTGAGCCGCCCTGAGTCCCCTCAGGGAAAAGGGCGGCCTATAAATTTTAATAAATTCAATTCAATTCAATTCAATACATCCTTACGTGCCCCCAATTTGTGATTCTGTTTTTAAATCTCAGTAATTTCCCATTGTAGATGTATTCCATGTTCCCTTTCCATTTTTCCATATCTTAGATTAGATTACCCTTAAATTGTCTATAAATGACAAACTTAACTGTTCAATGTTCATTACAATTCCCTTAATCTATTATGTAAAATGGCAAGCAGTAAACATTTTATTCATCATCTTAAAAATTCTATATATATCCAAGTTTCATATATTTTAACCCATATTTAGTTATCCTTTTGTTGTCATTTTCAGTCATTTCTCAACTCAGTTTAATTCTCATGTATAAAAGTGAAACACAAAGCTCTGCTTTACAACCTCCTCATATCAGTTTCATATTTATCCATATTCCATATATTTTGGGCTTTTTTTTAGTTATCTTTCCATTATTATGTTCAACCAGTTAGCAACTCCATTTTATTGTCATATTTAGGAATAAAATCCTTATCTTGCTTTATATTTTCCCCCATTTAGATATCTGATTTTTTTCCTAGTAAGTCTTTTGTCCCAGTTCTCTGTTCCTGTCTTCTCCCTTTTTTTTATTTTAACACCTCAGTTCCCATAAATTTTCCCCAAGCCACCCTCTCAATTTTATATTTTTTCTTTGTTGGGGCATTGTCTCCTTGTTCAATTTTCCTTATGCCACTAACAACTGCCAAAACCACTTTTATCTGATTTTTATTCCCTTTTGTTGTGATACCTCCTCTTTTTGCAGTTTTCCCTATACCACTGCCAAAACTGATGAAGTTTTTTGTCTGCTTTTTATTTCCCTCCATTTCTCCCCCTTTGTTGTCTTGCTCCCTTTATTCTTCTTTAAATTCTTCTTTAGATCTCTGCGTCTTTGGGTTCAGAATTCTATTTAGGCTTGACTTCAATGTTTTATGCATATTTTTTATAATTTCATGTAGTTCTTCTAATTCCCAATTTTCCATGATGTCCAGTTCAAAAGTTATAGTTATTTATACAATTCTTGTCTCAGAGTTCTAATCCACCTTAAATTTATCTACTTCAACTGCTATGGGGAAAAAGCAATGGGAGCCATCTTAGTCTTCCTTAATATCCAGTTCCAAGATTGCAGTTAGTTGTACAAATCTTATTTCAAAATTCTGATCCACCTTAAATTTAGTTAATCCAGCTATTTTGAAACTGGAAGAGAAGCTGACACCATCTTAATCTTTTGCAGAAGAGAGAAAAAGAAAAAAAAAGACGAGAAAGGAGAAGAGAAAAAAAAAACCTTCGTATTTCCCAGGTCTTGAGTCTGATATTTTTTTCTTTCTTTTAATAACTGCTCAAAATAAATCACTTGTAAGAAGCTTGTAATCAGTCAAAAGTTTTCTTTGGCTCCTACTTTTCCAAATTCTGATTTATGGGAGTTGGTTCATTAAAACTTCCCACACAGTCAGGGTTAAGTTATCCATTATCAATAAAAAGACATGTTCTTTCTTAATTTCCAGTTCCAAGATTGCAGTTAGTTATACAAATCTTATTTCAAAATGCTGGTCCACCTTAAGTTTAATTAGTCTAAGTACTTTGAAACCGAAAGAGAACCTGACACCGTCTTAATCTTTTGCAGAAGAAAAAAAGGAAGAAAGAGGAGAAAAAGAAAAAAACCTTCCAAATTCTGATTTATGGGAGTTGGTTAATTAAAACTTCCCACACAGTCAAGGTTAAGTTATCCGTTATCAGTAAAAAGACATGTTTTTTTCTAATTATATTAACTGGAAGGAATTCAGACAAAGTAAAAGTAAATTTTTCGGGATATTGGTTTCTATTTCAGATTCAAAACCAAATTTAAAGTTTATGATTCAGTGGACTTGTCACTTCTCTGCTTTCTATTCTTCTGTCTGAAAGCATTTCAAACAAAGAGCTTCTGGGGGGGGGTAGTGTTGTAACCCTCCACCTTCCTTTCTTCCTTATCTTTTGGAAAAAGAAAGTCCCGATCTGATCATCAATATTATTTATATTCTCAAGATTTCTTTGCCTTTTCCAGATTTAATTTATAGTTGTGGGTTAGATAAATTTTCTTACCCGGTCTTTATCTCTTCCACTTCCCTCCTGTTCCATTCACTTCCGATTTATAGGCAAATCTCTGACCTGCGAGGGACTGTTGCTTCCCTCTGGGTCTGATGAGACTCTGCCCTTCTTTGCCTTGCCTCCAGTGGAGGTTCTGATCCAAAAAGGATCCCCAAATTTGGTTGTCAGGCAGGGTTCATGTGAAGCTCTTCAGAGCTCATATCTCCCATGTTTGTCCAGCTAGAGAACTTCCTGTCAACTCTGTTGCTTTTTATTTTCAACAGAAGAGAATATTTGTAGCTCAGGTGGAACTTGGAGTCCTTGGTGCTCTCTGAGAGCTTGATAGTTTTTGTGTAACATCTTCAGTGCTACATTGGAGAAGAGCATAATATGGAACTATCCCTCAATGGAGACTGCAGCTATAGTATACTATGTAATCTGAAGTTGCAGATTACCAAAATGCCCACTGTTTCATACCACCTCATCTAGAAGCTTAAGGTGATCTAGCTGATTTGTTCCATTTATTTTATCCTTAAAAATTCTGCAATATAAATTGGTTAACCGAATGGGGACCTTGACCTTCCATTTTAGTGCAACACTCTATTCCCTACAGCACAATACGAACAGACAGGAACTTACACCTTCATGTATGTAAAGTCTTCCACTGACAATTATATAAAAGGAAAGTACTTATAGACCAGTAGTGGGTTCTGGATCCCATTGCAACTGGTACAGGGCCCAGTGTCCTCCTTATGAATGCGTGTGCAGTGCGCACATGTATTGTACCTTCCAGCGACACCTCTGCAAGGCTCTGCGACGCTCCAGCTGCTCGGTGGAGCATTGCACAGGCGCTATACGCGCCATGCGCTTAAGCCCCGAAGGCTTTAAAGGACAGGTAAGGAGCTTAGGTGGGCCGGTGGGCCCTCTGGAGCACCATACCGGAACGGTACCTGGTGCTCCGGGCAGGCACTGATACGCCTGTACCGGGGCATACCACCTGCAACCCACCACTGTTATGAACCCACAAAATGATGAGATTCTAGAGATCATATTCTGCCCTGACATAAAATAAATCCATCTTCCTTTTAGTAATGGAATACCTTATGCCACCAAGCTCGAAATTTTGGACTTGGACAACCTAGAACTACGCCGATTAAGGTCTGATCTAAGTGTAGTACATAAAATTGTCTGCTACAATGTCCTACCTATCAATGACTACTTCAGCTTCAACTGCAATAATATACGGGCAAACAATAGATTCAAACTCAAGGTAAATGGCTCCAAACTTGATGGCAGAAAATATGACTTCAGCAACAGAGTGGTCAATGCCTGGAATGCACTACCCAAATCTGTTGTTACATCCTTAAACCCCCATAACCTTAACCTTGAACTGTCTAGTGTAGACCTCACCACTTTCCTAAGTGGTCTGTAAGGGGCTGTGCATAAGGCTCCTTATATACTGTCCCTGTCCCCATTTATTTGTACCCATTTCATGTGTTCATATTCATGTTTATACTTATACCTGTTATCTCGTACATGTTTGATAAACCAACCAACCAACCAACCAACCAACCAAACAAACAAACAGTAGAGTTGAAACCAAAACAAATCCAGAACAAAACTAAACAAAAACTAAACCAGGAACTGTAATTAAACCTTCATTTCTCAGAAGTTCATTTCAATGATTTTACCCTATCTCAGTGTTTTCATGAAAAGCCACCTTCAAGTGCTTTTTGGAAGGTTAAAAGGATGGGACCCAATCAAACTTCAAAGGGAGAAAAGGCACATATCCCAGATCCCATAAGATGGCACCATTTAAGGGAAGAGATAAGAAGTATTCCTGCCCTATCTTGCAGGTAGAAATTAAGTTAGGAAGAAGTGATTCCCCCAGATAACCTGGGCCAGTGCCATAGAGGCCTTTAAAGATAATAACCAAAACCTTGATTTGCACCTGGAAGGAAACTGGGAACCAGTGCAGCTAGCGCAACAGGAGTGTAGAGATACCGATAACTGTATGTGCTGCCATATTCTGGACCAGTGGTAACTTCTGAGTGGCCTTAAAAGTCAGCCCCATTTAGAGCACACTGCACTAATTCAAACTGGGTACAAGATGAACTTGTGCAAGGGCATCCCCTACTTTTTGGCTGCCACCTGTTGGTGGAACAAGAGATATATGGTAGTTCCATTTTATTGATGAGCCTTCTAGTGCTGAAAATAGCCATACCATCTCAGAGACATTCCCATATGCCTATGATACCATTTAAAACCTAGCCTGTTATATATGTCTAAGGTTATCAGTTGAAAATACAGATTCATATTGACATTCATTCTGCCAAATCCCTTAGCAAAGACTTCTGTTCCTTGTTCTATTTCTTCCTCAAATCTACTTGCTTGCACAGTAAATGCTATGCAATTCTTGCCTGAGACTGGAATAGATAAAACAAATGACAGGAAATGCCTTGCTAGCAATATAGAGAGAGCATATCAGCTGAAACAGGGAAAATTCTGCAAGAGTGATTGTGTGAGGCTCTGGCCTCTGCTTGCAAAAGCTCTTCCCTCTTAATAGCTGCTTTAAGGCCAAATTACTCAAAGTAAATGGACCGCTATGCCATTTGCTTCAAAGATACCTTCTTGCTAACCTTTATGGCAGATTAAAAAAAATATCAACAGGGAAAATGTTTGCATTTCAGAGTGCTTTCTTTTATTATACAAGTATTTAAAGAACTGGGCTTTTTTTTACTGTCTTCATATGAATCTCATTTTGGGCTAAATGTTAAATACGTTAACTTTCTTGAGGTTGTTAAATTTGGCTTTTCTATCTATCTCACTGCTATGGGCAGCCCATTCAAACAAACTAAAAGAGGGGGAACTTCAGGGCCAAATTTTGACCATATCTTATAAAATCAGCAGACCAAGGGATTTAGAGTGGTTAGTGAAGACAATTAACAGATTTATTAACAGATAGTACACTTAATCATGAAACACTCGCTAGTAATGCACTAACATTTGGTGTTAAAATGTAGATGAGAGCATGAATTTTTATACATTTGGGTCCATTTCTCAAGGAATAAGAAGTTGAACTGTTATGGTTTTTAATTTTTCTTGAGTTTGGGATTCAAATGAATGCACATTTAATTCATATAAATAATTATTATCTAAATGAATTATATGTGGGTGCATTTGATTCTGCCTCTGAAAATGAATGGAGAGAAAGAATCAAATTTAGCTTCAGATTCTTGCATTATGTCATGCCTTCTATGAATTAAGCTGGCATCTCAGGGGGACTATATATAAAAGGAGAAAAAAAAACCCATCAATGGTAGACGTCAGGTGATACTTACAATACAATACACTAATACAACTATAATACAGCCAGCAATCCCACTATTAAAAACATCATTAATAAGAACCAACAGTTTCAGAAAAATATCAAAAAAAAAATCTTATTATATGTTAAGTGACTGAAGTACTTGAAATTAGAATCATAGGGTGGGAGGAACCTTTTAGTCCAACCTTCTGCATAGGTTGGAGTCGTTAGACTATCCTGGACAAATGGATATCCAATCTTTTCTAGAAAACCTCCAGTGATGGAGCACTCACAACTCTGGGAGGAAACCCACTGATTAATTATTCTCACAGTCAGGAAATTCCTTCTTGTTTTTCCAGGTTGAATTTCTCTCTGATGATCAACAATTTACTAACTTAATTTTGGGATTTACTGAAAATCAAATTAGTAACAGTACCCAAAATGTAGAAGACACAGATTTGAAGTGATGCCCAGTTTCCACAATGCTCATTGTGCAGAACAAAATGTTATAACTATGTTCTTAAATACAGTCCCTGCTAGAAAACTAAAAAGTTTGAGCAGAAAAGCCCCTCTTTTCTAGAGGGTCATTATGAATTTCGCCACTTGCTGAAGCTGCTGGACAGCTCCCTGCTGACCCTGGCAGACAACTTGTCTTGTTTAGCAAGGGACACTTTCCCTTCAACACAAGGTGACTTTATTTGGCTTCATTTCAACAGTAGCAATTTTGTCTGCTGCCAGCCATGCTATTTATACTTATTAACTTTGGTTGCCTTGTTATTGTACATATCTGGAGGCTATATGCACAACAGGCCTAGGGAACAAAGTAATATCCTTTTTTTTTTTAATTTTTGGTTTCAAAAGTAGCTTTCATCTAGAACACATCCCTCCTTTACTAATATTGTATCCATAAATATTACAGTAGAAAGCTCATGACATGAATAGAAGGTGAAATGTGCTTTGCACTCTTGCCCTTCTTGCTGTTTAGCACAATCAGACCAGTTCATGAAAAGATTTATCTTCTTCATCTTTTATTCAAAGAAAAGATGAAATCTCCAAAGCAAGCTCTTTTCTTGGATTTCAACTCTTATGCTGGCATGAGTCTTTGAAGATAGTCGGCTTTTTTTTTTTATTTCCCAGAGAGGTAGAGAGAGTATGGGAACTTTCTCCATGCTGTGAAAATGATTCTAAGAAGGGCAGAAAAAGACCAACAATGGCTGAATAAAAAAAAAAAATCATCATGGAGCAAAAGGAGAATTTCATTACCGAGAACTGGAAGGAGAGTGGAGATGTGCAGGTGAAAGCCAAAAGATAGGCCTTTTTTTTTTTTTTAAAGGAAATCTTTAAAATATTTAACAATTGTATTAGAAGAAGAATATTAGAGGGCTTCAGGGTAACTGAGTCTTTGGAGTGAAGTAGTGTATAAATCAGATAGTGGATAGTGATCTTGTAGAATTAATTTTGTCATATTTACATATGGAACCAAAGTTGTCCTTCCGTCTTTACACCACCAAGAAATCAGCAACAGCAATAAATATACAGGTAGTCCTTAACCTACGACCACAATTGAGCCCTGCTAAGCAAGACATTTGTTCAGTGAGTTTTGCCCATTTTACAACCTTTCTTGCTGCATTTGTTAAGTGAATTACTGCAGTAGTTACATTAGGAACACAGCTATTAAGTGAATCTGGCTTCCCTGTTGACTTTGCTTATCAGAAGATCACAAAAGGGGATCACGTGACCTGGGACGCTGCAAATGTCATAAATATGAGTCAGTTGCCAAGTGTCCGAATTTTGCTCATGTGACTGCAATAGTCGTAAATGTGAAAAACGGTCATAAGTCCCCCTTTTCAGTGCCACTGTAACTTTGAATGATCATTAAACGAACTGTGTTAAGTCGAGGACTACCTATTCCCATAATGGTGAACCTATGGCACACGTGCCACAGGTGGCACGTGGAAGTCTCTCAGTTGAGCTCCACCACGCATGCGTGCGTGTCTCCCACTGGCCAGCTGATTTTCGGGTCTCTGCAGCATGTGTTGTTTAATCAAAATGCAGTTAAAACACTATACAAGCCTTCAATAATTTAACTGTATACATTCAACAGGAACACAAAGTGCCTCAAAGGAGCAGATAGGGGTAAATCCTAGAGGGGCAGGAAATGTATCACTGAACAATGGAGATGAATGCCAGAGAGGAATAAAGCTGTATACAAGGCAGACATAACAACCATAACACTGTACGCATGCATGGGAAAGTGGGTGCCCCCCACATCACATTTTTGGCCCCAGGAGGCTTCAGGAAGGCCTGCTAGACCCAAAACAGGGCATAGGGGTGTCACACATGCATGAGCAGGGGAGAAGGATTGCACGCACATGTGCAAGGAGTGGGGTGAGTGGGAGGGTCATGTGCATATTGTATTAGGGGTGTGGGCATGCACACATGCGTTTTCGTGCATGTATGCACACTTTCAGCATGCGAGAACAAAATTGGCTAAAATGATTAGCCATCACTGACCTATACTCTGTACAGTGACACTGTAATTAGCACTCAGGCAAAAAAAAAGGAGGATCACTTTCTGGAACAATTTAGTAGCATTAAACAGCATTTTGTCATTTGGTTGTACTTCTCTGAAAAGGGGCTGCTATGAAAAGGGGCTGAAAGAGTTTTCAGTCTTGCAGAATCATCTGAGTTATTGGAACTTCCATTAAGATTGACATGGGGATCCCTACCCTAACCATCAATTTATTACCCACACTTTTGGTTATGTTGGGTGGCATAATCCCGGGAAGCAGAAAACAGAAAGGATGGCTAGAAAACAAACAAAACAACAACAAAAAAATGTTATGAAGAAAGTAAAATATCCCATCAGGAAAGATGGTTTCTGTAAAGTAGTTTCTTGAACTGCTTTGAACGTAGCTACAGCAGCTTCACTCCTTTTAATGATAGGCATCATTTCATCTCCACATATCGCATTCTGTTTCTGTTAACTGACCTTTCTTAACTTAGTGCCTTCTCCAGATATGTTGAAGCTACAATTTCCAGAACAGTCAACTGACAAATATGTAATCCCAAATACATTCAGAGGACAACATACTGGGAGAGACTACTGCAAACGAAGCCACACTTTTCTGAATCCATAAGGAGTCCTTTGGTGGGGATTTAAATCAATATTTGAATGCTACATAAATGCCTTAAACTTTAAGTGAGGCAAGCTAGCTCTAGGCCAAAAACCAAACATGTGCAGAATCACATTCAGCCAGTAGGGATTACTGAAGGCCATTCGAAGAAAGATACTGTGCACAAAATAAATTAAATATTGAGACGGAAAATTGTTTGTTTAAGTATAAAAGTATAAGTATAAAAGACCTCTAGATGATCAACATTATTTATATACATTTGATACTACATACATATACATACATACATACATACATACATACATATGCTGGTCTTGTTGTATTCGGGTCTTTTCCCATGTAAGATTGAGATTGTCTTGGCAACTTTCGGCGAGGTCCCACTCGCCATCTTCAGGCTGGTTTTTTCGGCTTCTCGCACAACCACGAAGCTGAAAACACCAGCCTGAAGATGGCGAGTGGGACCTCGCCGAAACGTTGGCAAGACAATCTCAATCTTACATGGGAAATACCCGAATACAACAAGACCAGCATACCTACATCCATGAAAATCTACAAATATAAATATAAATATACAGTACACACACACACACACACACAGATATAGATATATATCCCTGTCAAATCTTTACACGCACACACACACACACACATGCACACATCACACCATGTCATTTACTGTGTTCTATGATGTCACTTGGCACTTCTTGGCAAGATGAGGACAGCTCTGCATTTCACCTTAATCAAATAAAATTAGGACAGGTGGCAACCCTGCAGGCAACACAATTATGCAAAATGCCAGCATTCAATACACACTGTCCTTCCACCAAACCCCTGGGTAATGGGACATCTTAGTTTTATTTTTTTTAAAGAAACTGACAGTTTGAAATTGAAATGCACTGCAGGGGGAGATTCTGCCCTCATTTATGAAACATATAAATGAAGAACGTCAGCAATATCTTTAAATATATTTTTACAGACTTGATCCTAAGTGCATATAAAAATAAGATAGATAAAGGAAATTAACCCCAAGTTCAATGCAAAAAGAATTAAATGTGACATATCATTATTCTTATATTGCCACCAAGGGATCGTATTCTGCTTTCAAAACTTTCAGAACAGGAATAATTTGTAGGAGTCTGCATACTTCAAAAATTATTAGGATGAATTGTTTCAAATTTGACAGGAGCACAACAGTGCTTTTGATATTTATTAAAATACCCGGACTTTTTAAAAAAGCTTTCTGCGCAAGCCTGAAAATAAGAGGCTGCCATTTTAAAGAGTCTCACTGAAGAGAAGACCAAGGGTTTCCCAAAATTCTGATTTTTAGGATGCTGTGCAAAGCAGACCTTTTCAAAGAATGTGCACTGTAATGTTGATTCATCATGCCATCCTTGACATACTGGAATTATGCAAACTTATGCCTACTTGCTGCTGTCAGCATGCCAGTTACATTGAGCTAAAGGTCTAAGGGGACAATCCCATTGAGTTCAATGATGCTGACATCCAAGTAAGTGGATATTGATTGCAGCATTAGGGTATAAGTCACTGTCCTATAGAAATGAACTGCAGAAACTGCATGGAGCATACGGAATCGGTGCTATATATCTTAATGGTTTTTCTGAATTGCACAGCCAATTTAAAGTCTTTCAGAATAGAAGGCTTTAGAAGAAGGAATAGATGAAATAAGCTGCTTCAATATAAATGGGAGAGTGAATGCAAATGCCAGTTGCATTATAGAGATAATACACCCAGCTTACTTTAGAATGCTACACCTTAGGAGGCACCTCAAGCACTAGAATAGTCAATACTTCACACTAAACTATGGGAAATGAATGCACAATACATCTCTGTGAGCCAATTGTTCAGTGTGTCAGCATCACAGTACCACCTTGTAGAAACAAATTAAGCTGCACCAATTTGCCTGTTGGACCCAATTTGTAGCAATGTAGGGCATCTGTAGATAAAGTTTTGTTTTTCAGATGAATCTTGCATATGAAACAGGCAAAATTAATTAAAACTTGTCTGTCTTTCAGTACCCCTCTGTGGATTTTACTCCACTAGTCATTGCTAGTCTATTACTCAATAAGGGGCAGTGTTGATCTCCGTTTCAAGGCCAGCTGTCTGAAGATATTTCCATAGTTATGTGGTCAGCATGATGTCATGGAGCACTGCTACCTTCCCACCAAATTGATATTATTTATCTACTTGCATTTGCATGCTTTCGAATCGCTAGGTTGGCAGTAACTGGGGTGAAGATGGGAGCACTCGGGTCTCAAACTTGGGCTGCCAACTTTCCAGCCAACAAGCCCAGCATCTTAATCACATTGCCTCAGTTTGTCTTTCAGAAATTTCCTTAAAGCAGGAGTTCTCAAAGAGTGTGATATTTATCACTTCAAAGCAGGGGTGTCAAACTGGCAGCTCCCTTTTTAAGATGCATACTGAATTGGAAATTTTTGTTTTTCAATACAGGCAAGTGTATTTAACCCATTTTACTTTTTTCTGCAATGTGGAATATTCTGAAAGTAGTTACAACAGGACCTGGAAGTACAAATCTTTTGATATCCTTCCTCCAGAGAAAGCTGGAAAATTAATTCCTTATTTGTAAACTAATCGTTGTAAGCTGACTTATATTGCCCATTCAATTGTAGCTTGTTTTTTAAAAGTTGAGCCAAATTTGTGGCAGGACAGGAACAAATCCAATAATTTCTATAAAAGTGAAGGAGGGGGGGGGGAGGAAGGCAATTGAATCATTTTTTTTCCACTTTGTGAGGTAATATTTTGTCCAAGAATATTTTCACGTTTCTTTGTTTCTAATCCATTATAAAGTAAAGTTCAAATTAACAGTTTGAAAACACAGTCTTGACGCGATAAAAAAACAATAACAGTAGTCCTCAAGTTACAATCACAATTGAGCCCAACATTTATGTTGCTAAGTGAAACATTTGTTAAATGAGTTTTACCCCATTTTACGATCCTTCTTGCAACAGTTGTTAAGTGAATCGTTGCTGTTTTGAAAGCTGTTAAGTGAATCATTGCAGTTGTTAAATTAGTAGCATGGTTAAGTGAATCTGGCTTCCCCATTTACTTTGTTTGTCAGAAGGTTGCAAAAGCTGATCACATGATCCCAAAACACTTCAACCATCATACTGTAAATATGAGCTAACTGCCAAGCATCTGAATTTTGATCATGTGACCATGGGGATGCTGCAATGGTCGTAAGTGTAAAAAATGGTCACTTTTTTCAATACCATCGTAACTTTGAACCATCACTAAATGAAGCATTGTAAATTGAGGTTTACCTGTATGCATTCCAACTCATCATTTAGGACTTCCTTTCTCCCTTATTCAGGATTAGGCAGTGAGGTCTTCCTGATGTTTTGTGCAAAAATATGCAACAATCAGACTATTCTGAAAAGATTGGAAGTATCATATTTGATCTACCCCAAAGTATTGTGGCCAGTGGCCAACCAGATAACTATGAGAAGATCACAAGAGGACATAACTGTGGTAACATTAATAATGTATATTCCAATGACCCATTTAGTGGGTTATATCCAATCCTGTTTGAAATTAATTTAAAGGAAGGTTACCCCATGTCAAAAGAAAAGACAGGGCATAAATAACTGATATGATGAATCAATCAAATAAATTAGCAACAGAGGTTGAAATCATGAATCCCATGAATATAGGTTTTATAGGGTAGTATCTTTAGCCACAGAAATTCTGAATTGCCAATTACATACATGGTCAGTTCAGCATTGATCTCATCGTGCAGGATCATTACTAGCAAAGCAAATTACACAAGCAAGCTATAACTCTGCATGTACTCAATAAAGTGCATGTCTATGACCATTTCAAATATATTCCATAAAGTTAGAGTTGCTAACCATGGGCTAAACATTACAACATTAACTTCACATCCGAGGATTGGTGACTTAATTTGACTACCCTTGAGGCTGCTTCTAAGTCCATGATGCTATGAATCTCTTTTCATCATTTCAGCAGCTGATGATGAGTGAGGTAATAGCCCACTAGAGACTGTTTGTGTTTTATCCTACTGAATCAAGAGATTAAATCGACTCCACAAATGTCTAAACTACAGAATGATTCATTTGTGTTATTTTCATTGATTTGAAAAAGCTGTGGGATAAAAGTGACTCCAATAGCACTTAAACTACTGTAACCCACCTAGCTCTATACAGTTGGGTTTTCTATCATCTATTCAATCCAGACAATTTTTCTAGAAAAAAGTCCGTCCCCAGTTTATTGTCATTTTATCCTTGTAAAATTTTATGTATGTAGAAAAGTAATTCATACTTTAAATATATTTTAATATACACTAACAGTTATATTGTTATGCTATGCTCTGATGGCAAACTTATGGCCATTGCCCATTGCTCTTCCAGGTTCCGGTGTGCACATGCCAGTTGGTCTTCGTATGTGTGGGAGTGCCAGAAACCAGAAGAGCAGCTCCCTGGCGCGCATGCATTGTGTTTCCAATTTCCAATGCGTATGCGCCCTGGAAACTGGAAAATCAGATGACTGGTGTGCATGCCAGAGAACTGCTCTTCCAGTTTTTGGTGTTCCTGAGTGTTTGTGCTGGGGAGCTGCTCTTCCAGTTTCTAGCACACACACCCACACACCCTCCCGTTTCGGCACTTGGTGCCTAAAAGGTTCGCCAACACTGTGCTATGCTATGCTGTTTGTTATTTTATTTAGTGAAACTCTCAAGTTGTAAGGTAACCAACAATAAAAATCACAGTCAGAAAATAAGATAGCTGATAGGAACCTGCCAGGGTAGAGATGAAGGCAACATCAAAAAATGGGCGTTGTGTCATTGCGATGTAAACTCCACCCCTTATGGAGTTCTAAGGAAGGAACAGCAAACTGAAGTTGGTTCCATGCAAAGTGGAAATTGACCACCTCTTTTGCAATTCTTCTTTGAACATGAAGGATTGAGTGTCAGCTCCGAGGCCTGCAGTTGTCATTCAGGGAAGAAGACTGAGCCAGCTGCCAAGACTCACCGTCCCACCTACACAAACTCAAGAAATTCATGCTAACAATCCATGATTAATTGCTGGGTGGTTTCGTTCTGAATCACAAGGTGATGGGTGTGCGCACACGTGGGGTGTGGCTTATCTTAATTACCAATGTAGCTATAAAAGGTGGTGGGAACCACAGGGTGGCAGCTCCAACAATTTATTCATTGCCTTAGTGCTTTGTTGGTCAGTTCGTGCCGAAGGAAGAATACAAACTGCATTTCAAACCGTTTCTGTGTTTGGCTGGTTTCATTATCCCTTCGGAACCTGACATTGAGATTGCCCAGAAGTACTCCTAGCAGTTGCTTCTAATGAGGACAGTTGCAATTGTTTTATTCTACTATGATATCATTGACATTTCTTTGAAGTTGCTGTCCCTTTTTAACACTTCCATCATATTTGCAATCATTTCTCTATCTACATCAAAAAGTTGTTTTTTATTTTCTAATTTTTCAGCATTTGTTACTTCAAATTTTGTAGCTGGCTAATAGTTTTAATTTTAATGATTTGGCATCTGGTTTTTTGTTGAGTAGCTTCTTTTCAATTTCAATTGCTTTTGTGGGACTATATTTGAGGTAATTGTTTTAGTCATAAATGATTGTATATATCATGCAAAATTTTATTTCCTTTGACTGGATTTCAAAGAAGTTTACCTTTGACTTAGTGTTTTTCATGCATTCTAAGAAAATTCTCAAAGTTGTTAACGTTTAGATAATTCTATTTCTATTTGATTATTTTGATATGGCTGTTTAAAAATTTCATTGGCTACAAACAAATCAAAGTTTGTGTTGTCGTTTTTTTGTACTGCTTTTATAGATCACTTTTATTTTTTCAGTTTCAAATCTTTTCATTTTTAACTATTGTTTCAAATTCAATGTCAGTAAACATATTTTTCTCATTATGAATTGTGTCCAATCAAATTGTTCTTAATGGTAT
The DNA here is from genome assembly GCF_051295495.1 of Thamnophis sirtalis. Taxonomy (NCBI): domain Eukaryota; kingdom Metazoa; phylum Chordata; class Lepidosauria; order Squamata; family Natricidae; genus Thamnophis; species Thamnophis sirtalis. Next base: position 76,265,142 of record NW_028261386.1, on the reverse strand, counting down.
TTGGTTTTGGAAATTTTATTTTCCACATTTGTTTCAGCAAGCCATGAATTATTAGCTGTAACTCACAGTAAAATTTAAAAAACAATTACTTCATTAGTTGTTCAGCAATTTCCTTCATGTTACTTTATAATTCCATGCCTGATCAGGAAGCCCTGTAGCCTGCTTGTTACCAATACATTCTGCTAGTTCTAAAGAAGATATCTATGATAGCCCAGAACTGAATAAAATTTTCCTCTATACAACAAGAGCTTTCAAAGAGGCAATTTAAAAGGAATTATAATCGATGCTAAAGGAAATATCTAACAAAAGGGAATATTAATAAGAGTTATGTGATTTTATAATGTGATTATGGCTCTTGATACTTAACCTTTGCTTCAGCTACAAAGCTTTGAATAGGTTTTGCCTCAAAAGAGTATTTGTTATTGTGATATTATTTATGAGAATGGGGATCTATTGTGGCACAGTGGTTAGAACACAGTATTGCAAGCTAACTCTACCCACAGCCAGGAGTTCGATCCTAGCAAGGTCAAGGTTTGAATTTTTGAATTTGAATTTGAATTTCCTTTATTTGTATGCCGCCCTTTTCCCTGGGGGGACTCAGGGTGGCTCACAATTCAAAAAGGGAGGGGGGGAAAGACAAACAGTATTCCAATATGGAAACAATACAACATATTAAAAGAGAGCACAACAGTCACACAATTCGGGTGGGGTTGGAATCTTAACCCCAGGCCAGCCGGGACAGCCAGATCTTCAAAGCGGCGCGGAAGGATTGGAGAGTGGTGAGGGTCCGAATCTCCACGGGGAGTTCGTTCCAGAGGGTCGGAGCAGCCACCGAGAAGGCTCTCCTCCGGGTAGTTGCCAGTTTGCACTGGCTAGTAGATGGAATTCGGAGGAGGCCTAATCGATGCGATCGTATCGGTCTAGTAGAGGTAATTGGCAGTAGGCGGTCTCTCAAATCTCAGCCTTCAATCCTTCTGTCAGTAAAATGAGGACCCAGATGGTTGGGGGCAATATGTTGATGTAAACTGCTCAGAGAGTGCTCTAAAGCACTATGAAGGGGTGTATGTCTAAATGGTATTGCTATATTAAAATCTAATGTGGATTTTATCATTTTTAATTTTTTGACCTTCAGCATCTCATGAGCTTTTCTCCACCATCTTATTTCTCAGCTCTATTATGAGTGGGCCAGGATTAGACATCAGAAGCCCTATCTTGGGCATAGCACTAAGTTCCTTTCCAAGAGCACTGGCACATATGAACTGAGCATTTAAGGATGCAGTTCGGATAGATGAACATTGTAGATACCTGGCAGTCCTAATTCTGATGATGAATATCATCTTCTACAAACTTTTAGAACTCTTCCTTTTCCAATATTCTGATGTCTGGCTAGTATTTTTTCTGTTACTATTTTATTGTAACCAATTGCTTGCTGTCCATTTCTCTTAACGTATCCGCCCCCCCTCCTCCGGCCGCCTGTGTTTACAAAATTGTCATGTCTGCCCAAGGCTTCAATTTTCCTACCTTTCCAGTTCCAGTTCTCACACTGGGAGATTTTTACAGCAGGTGAAAGAAATGAACACACAGCAACACTAATGCTCTATTATTGCTTATTTTCTGCAGACAACACTTTAAGAGGAAAAAAAGTGCTTTTACCAAAATATATAGAATTTCTTTCCTCCATAATTTATGGCTCCTCTTGATAATGAGGAAATGACCTAGTCCCCTGGGTAATTTCTTAATACTACTATAGTGTTTATCCCTAACACTGACAACACAAACACAGATTGAAATTTGTTATACATTAATCAGCAATCCCAATGGTTGTAAGTCAAAGACTGCATTCCCTTAAAAAAGACTCTCTTTTTTTGTAAATTAAATGCACACACTAATATTTTTTAAAAGTAGCTAAAACTAGCTATGTTTTCTAGCAACTTTGAAGCTGAAGATGGATAAAAACAGCAAAGGTTAAATGTTAGCTTTGAATACATCAGAGCTACAAATGCTATTCAATAGAAACATCTCCAATTTGATCAGTCAGCTGATGGAATTTTATGAGGAGCAAACACAGTTGTATTCTTGGTGTATATTTGTAGCAAAGAACTTATTTTAAGATTCAGAGAAGCTTGTATCAGAGCTGATCCTATGAACAAGAGTCTCCTTACTGAAGATCTTCAATAACAAAGATGTACTGTAAGTTGCTCTTATGTAAAAGAACTGGGGGATGAAGGAAATTACTTAGTGCCCTATTTGTAGCTTTTGCAAAGTACCTATACAATTCCAATTGTTACCTAACCTATAATAAATTGAAGCTGAAATTACCACTTGTAGTTTAAACCTCCAGCTGTAGCTTTCTTTTCCTTCATATATTCATTTTCCTGACTGTCATAGGCTTTGGGGGGTGGATATCAAGAGCTCTCCGTTGATTATAGTTCTGTTTATCTGTGATGTGCTTTTTGGATTTGTTTTGTTACAATATTCTGCTGCAAAATAGAAAGCTAGATGAACAGTAAGAAACATAACAGAGGGAAATATGCATCTTTAAAGAAAATTCTGTATGATGAAATGACCCCCACCCTGACCCCCATGCAAATAGTGGGGCAGACAGAAAACTTTGAGGTAAAGTTTAGTGCTCAAAAGGAAATAGCTTCTCTTTGCTAGGCTATGGAAATCTAACCCAGTGTTTTTCAATCACAGCAACATGTTGTGTAGAATTCTAGAATTCCCCAGCCAGCTGTGCTAATTCATATGTCTTGACATCGACGAAGAAACACAGACCTACTCTATGGCTTTTATGACTATCTTTCCAAAATAAGAAACATGGCCATGCCTAAGCTTTTGATGCACACAGACATGGCATTACTGGCAATAACCAACCAACCTTCCTTCCTTCCTTCCTTCCTTCCTTCCTTCCTTCCTTCCTTCCTTCCTTCCTTCCTTCCTTCCTATAATCAAAATTCATCCTTTATGGCCTCCCACCCTGTTAATTCTGATTGTCCATGTTTGCTTTTAAGCCAAGACTTAAAAAAGAGAGCAAAAACCTGTATGTATGTATGTATGTATGTATGTATGTATGTATGTATGTATGTATGCATGCATGCATGCATGTATGTGGTTGGGTTTGTGTCTGCATAATATTTGTTACACAATTCTTATAATTTCATCTATGTCACCTCCCAAATTCAGAAGCATGCTTGATTCTTAGTCTAAAGCAGTTATTTTGTCAACTGAAAGAGAAAATCCAAGAATCACAATAATAAATAAAAATTATAGCAATAGCAACTTACACATATACTTCTCTTAACGTCCCCTTGGCCTGTGCTTTTCAACACTCTCTGAGCAGTTTACAATGTCAGCATATTGCCCCCAACAATCAAAATTATTCAACACCTAAATTATTACAATTTCATGATATCAAATAAACATTTGAGATTAGTCATTTCTCTCTTCTAGCCATTCTATCTATTCTTGGGAGTTAACAGAGGTTTCTATGGAAAGAGGCAAGTAGCAAAGCATGCCACACAACATTGTGAGGCAAACTCTATCCCTTACGTGCAACATCAGAAAATAACTATGAAAGGGTAGAATTTGCACTGTGTTGTTAAAACCCACATTTTATCATGTAGGTGTCATTGTTACTTGCTGTGGATGCATATGGAGAATCATCAGAACACACACACACACACACACACACATACACACACACACACACACACACACATATTTAAAGATTTTGTAATTCAGATGGTAATCCTGTTTAAGAAGACAATTCACTCTTTTAGCCAGAGGAAAAGTGGCAGGGATTAAAATATGCAAGGACACATCTAATAATACAATTTAACCCCTGATAAATTCTATGATTTCTGAAGTACATGGATCGGATACTTAAGCTGTATCATTTATGCATAAGGATAGTCACCGTATGAGTGGAAAGCAGGAGCCAGATACATAATTAAGAGCTATAAAATGGGCATTAAATTTCCTAAGAGGGAATTTCATGTTTGGGAACCTCTTTCTTGCAAATCATCAATCTTCTTTTCTTTTTTTTAAAAAAAGAACTCAATGCCATTCTGGTTTGGAAAATTATTCATGGATAAGTTCTGACTTTGCTTCTCAGAAATCCTTGAGATTTGCAAGAATTGCCAAGACCATAGGAGAGAATAGCATCAGTGACTGGATATATAAAAATATATGCATAAAAGAGGTGTAATCGTGGCCCATCATGAGATTCTCTTAGCAAATAATTAATATCATTATGAATTATTTAACATAAGTTCTCCTTTCAATGAGGCCATGCCAATTTCCACTTGTCTTGATTTATCATCATACTTGGGAAATCATTACTTAGATTCAGTTAGCGCTTATTATCCTCCATTTTAAGCTATTAACATTAGGTAGTATAAGGAAGATAAATGTACAAGGTCATATTTAAACAGATATTAATTTTAACTGGGTTTAGAAATGCCCAAGCTAAATGGAAGTTTATAGCTGTTATTAAAGTGAAAGGCTTATATCTCTTATTAAAAGCTTCCATTTTATTTCTTGTCCTTCAGAAAGCTGAATGCTGAATTTGTTAAGCTGTGTGTTAAGTAGTGCCGTTTACAGAAGAAAACAATTATAACTCCTTCTTGTACTGTAAATGTTCTACTACACAACAGAGAAAGGACTAGAAAGAAAACTTTCAAAAATCTGTATAGTGGCATTGATCTCAGCAATGTACAAGTGTCCTTTGAATCTGCCCACCTGCCTCTTTGTCTACCTTTCTCTAATATATGATAACATTAACTAAAATTGAAATATTTAAGGTTTTAACTGACTGGGGATTTGAAATCCTGAAGAAGGAATAGCAAACCACTTTTATATTGTAGCCTTGGACTAAGTCCATGTATTATATATACACCCACCCACATTAATCTCAGGTAAATGAATATAGGACTACAAATTTAACATTTGTTGTTGTTAGTTGAGAAGTCGTATCCGACCCATCGGGACCCCATGGACAATGCTCCTCCAGGTCTTTCTGTCCTCTACGATCCTCTGGAGTCCATTCAAGCTCATGCCAACTGCTTCGGTGACTCCATCCAGCCTCCTCATTCTCTGTCATCCCATTCTTCTTTTGCCCTCAACCTTTCCCAGCATTAGGCTCTTCTCCAGTGAGTCCTTCCTTCTCATTAGGTAGCCAAAGTATTTGAATTTTATCTTCAGGATCTGGACTTCCAAGGAGCAGTCAGGGTTGATCTCCTCTAGGACTGACTGGTTTGATCACCTTGCAGTGCAAGGGACTTGCAGGAGTGAGTCTTCTCCAGCACCATAGTTCAAAGGCCTCAATTCTTTGGCACTCAGCCTTTCTTATGGTCCAACTTTCACTTAGGGAGATTATTTGTTTTATTTATTACATTTGTTTACAACCCATCTTTCCACAAGGTGACTCTGGGTATCTTACACATTAAAATGAAACCATAAATGATATGAACAAATGTATAAAATCACATAAAATTATAATAAAATACAAGTTATAACTAATAATGTGTGCAGAATAAAGGAGGACAATATATGGGAGTGGGTGAGAACTGCTATTAGTCAATCAACCATCTCCAGTGTGATGCTCCCCCATCAGGGCTCCAAGCCAAATGGCAGAGCCAGGTCTTCAGGCTCTTAAGAAAAGATAGAAAGGTGGGACCCAATCTCACCCCAGATGTTCCAAAGAGCTGGGGCCACAGCAGAAAAGGCTCTTCTCCCAGACCCAATCAGCCAAAGTGGTATTTGAAGGGTTTCACATTATTTGCTTTTGAAATAAATATTGAATGTTTCATTTTAAAACTTTTTATCTTTATAAAATGTTATATTGGATTCACCTATCGCACTAAAACAAAGCCAGTGCTGGGGTGACCCATATGCTTGCATTTTTCATAAATAACCAAACATTCAAAAACAATATGTAAGTTCTCAAGTGGAAGCAAAATGATACAAAGAGGATTTTTCTTATCTGTATCTTTGCTTCTGAAATTACTTACTTCCTGGTTTTGAAAATCTACCTAATTGTTATACTCAATAGGAAAAATATGAATCAAAGCTGACTACTGGAACAATGAAGTAGATTTTTTTTAAAAACCTGCCACAAATTCTCAAGAAATGATAGAACAAAGGATTTCTAATTGGTTCTTTTCTGATTAACATCTAGGAAATGGGGTGTCATTATTGTCTGTGTAATCTGCTCATTAAAAAAAGAATCTAAGCTATACAGGGTTGGAGAAGGAAAAGAAAAATACTTGAAAACATGTTTTCATTATCCAATATTGACACCGTACAATATGGATTTTATTTACCTTAGTATTTCAAAAATTATAGGATGGATTCTCAGTTTGTGACTCTGTGTTTGTGGAAATCCAGTCGTTATCTTAAAATACCTTAGACTATATTATATTATATATTAGAATTATATTATCTGTATAAATATATTCATTACACTAATCCATCATACAGTATGTTTTGGCATATCCAAATATATTTTGGTTTATTCCTATGGACATATCTGCCCAGAGTCACACGCAGAGTGAGATGGCAGCAAATAAATTTAATAAAAACAAACAAACAAATAAATATAATCTTGTATGGCAACAGCAATTGTGTTTTGTTAATGCTGGTTTTAGCATGTTCCATGAACGCATTCAACAGGTTAAATATTTATACAGTAACGATAAAATATGAAATGTGCAATGGTGGAATTCCATCTTAAGCTTAACAATTCAATATCAATTTCCCCTGGCCTGAAAAGGCAAACATTGAAGCTGGATAGAACTAGAGGACAATCAGAAGGTTGTGCTAAATTACTACATCTCTAGATTTTAAAGGAACAGCAGGTTAAGAATTGGCGAATACTGAGCTGGCAGTTTTTGGATTGCAGCCAAAAGAACGCTATAATTACCTCACTGAATCCTCTTCTGGAAGGTTGACTCCATCAGCCTGAATCGCTCATACAATCTTCCTCTCCCACTTGAAGCAAAAAAACTGCTCTGGAGAGCTACACTCTTTTTTTTAATTGCCCAAGCCTACATACAAACTATACATCAATACATGCCTAATTGTGCATAAAATCTAAATTCTATTGCACAGCTACATAAAAATGCAAACGGCTTCAGCAGTGGAATAGCTGGTGCTGAGCTCAATCTAATAAGGGTTGCCCCCAAGGCAACTCACACAAATGCAATTATCTCTCGCACACACAAATTGCTTTCCTTCACAACATTATGTTTATTATGCAAATGCATAAATCTAATTGTAGTCCTCAGAGCCATTCCGAAGATTAAAGCGGCAGTCACAACTTACCTTGACTAAGTGTAATTAAAGATATTTTCCAATCTACGCTTTGAACAATTATTTCAAGCACAAGTGAAAGCCTTATATGTTGTTTTAGAGGTTAGAGTACATACATATGGAAAGAGGGAGAAAAGCTCTACAGAGTTGCTGTGCATTCTTTGGGTTAAAAAGGTAGACTGGTTACCACCTTCTGTCAATCATCAACAAGAAAATAAGACAATTGCTTATGATTCTAGGTGCATTGTTTTAGCATTAGAGATTAAAAACCATGATACTGTTGGGTCTTGCATAATTGCCTGCCTCTAGAGCTGTGGTAGCCCAGAGGTTAGAATGCAGTATTTCATGCTAACTACTCATTAGAAGGGATGCAATGGCTCAGTGGCTAAGACACTGAACTTGTCGATCGGAAAGGTTGGCAGATTGAATCCTTAGCGCTGTGTAACGGAGTGAGCTCCCGTTACTTGTCCCAGTTTCTGCCAAACTAGCAGTTTGAAAGCATGTAAAAATGCAAGTAGAAAAATTTGGATGGAAGGTAACAATGTTCCATGAGCCTTTGGCATTTAGTCATGCCGGCCACATGACCACGGAGACGTATTCAGACAGTGCTGGCTTTTCAGCTTTGAAACGGAGATGAATACTGCCCCCTAGAATTGGGAATGGCTAGCACATATGTGCAAGAGTAACCTTTACCTTTAACTCCTCACTGCCAGGAATTCAATCCTGATTGGTTCAGCCTTCCATCCATCTAAGGTTGGTAAAATGAGGATCCAGATTGTTGTGGGTAATATGCTGATTCTGTAAACCGCTTAGAGAGGGCTATAAAGCTATATAAGTCTAAGTGCTATTATTATTCCTGTTGTTTCATAGCTACATGCCTCGTGTCTAACATTTACATACTGTGATTCAAATGGATATAGATGTGCACCATACTGATACAAGTTTAATTGACACTGATTTTGAATGAATAGTATGGAAGCCTCAATAGACGCTGAATTGCATATCTTGGGGATATCAGCCCAATGTGAAAAATTTCCTAAAGAAAAGGAGGAACAGTAGAGAAACTTCAGTTCTAACAAACATAGGTCAGCTCAGATTATTTGGTATCTCCAGACTATTTACTTAATGATTGGAGTAATTAGAAGAGCCTATTACTAGCAGTTTCACTGAAGCAAATAAGCAATGCACAAATAGATCTTTTTTTTTCTTTTTTCAAAGGTACAGGTATAGAACAATGTTATAACCCAACTACTGAAAAGTCTATTGTCTGATCACAAGGGTTTTTTCCCAATGTTATACTCAACTTTAGATGAAACAGACAAACAATTTCATGCTTATAAAAACACTGACATCCTAAATTGTAATTAATATTGATAGAATGCTTTTTTCTCTTTCTATTTTCAATACTTTAAGTTATCTAAATAATTAATGTCAGTAATCTTCAATTAATATTGTATAAACACCACTGAATTGAAACAATACAATGTATGAGATTTACAACAGCATAATAAAAAGGAAACAAAAGAAGCTTATTGTCACAGGATCATCTATGTTAATGAAATAGAGTATTTTAAATACTTTTTTCTCATTTCTTTTAAAGAGATCAGATAGGTCAAGTGTTTTGGAATAAGAGTTCCTATACTGTGATTTCTTTATATTCCATCCGGAAATCTTTGTATTCTCTCCTATCAGAAGTTGGTAATTATTAATGTTATTTGTTCTTTTGATGTTATGGCATGAAATGAGGGCACTGAATTTACTTAGATGGTATACATATAAAATTTAGGTCAGCCATATTTTTCATTTGATCTATGGCAATAACAATGCATGCATATCATTATATATAATATATATTATATATAATATAATTAATATATATTAATTATATATAATTAATATAATTAATATAATATAATATAATATAATATAATTAATATAATATAATATAATATAATTAATATAATATAATTAATATAATAATATAATGTAATGTAATGTAATATAATATAATATAATATAATATAATATAATATAATATAATATAATATAATATAATATAATATAATATAATATAATATAATATAATATAATATAATATAATATAATATAATAATATAATATAATATAATATAATATAATATAATATAATATAATATAATATAATATAATATAATATAATATAATATAATATAATATAATATAATATAATATAATATAATATAATATAATATAATATAATATAATATAATATAATATAATATAATTAATATAATATAATATAATATAATATAATAAATATAATAATATAATATAATATAATATAATATAATATAATAATATAATATAATATAATATAATATAATATAATATAATATAATATAATATAATATAATATAATATAATATAATATAATATAATATAATATAATATAATATAATATAATATAATATAATATAATATAATATAATATAATATAATATAATATAATATAATATAATATAATATAATATAATATAATATAATATAATATAATACAATATACACACACATATGTATATATGTGAGAGGTATGAGTGAGCATCAGACATGGGTTGCTCCCGTTTGGCCCGGATCGTGTGAACCAGTAGTGGTGGTGGTGGGAGGCTCCGCCCACCTACCTGGACGCTTCTGTGCATGCAAACTAGTAGTGCTGGGATTTGCATGCCCAGCTCTGGTGAGCATGCATGTTTTTAGTTGCTTTTTTTTCTTTTAACGACCCTGCAATCCCTTGCTTTGGGATGGTTTTTGGAAAATTATTGTAATCGGACATTTACTGACTTGATGCTATCCTGACGCCTAAGCGGAGTTCGCAGCAGACAATTACTCATTGCGTCCAGAGAGATAAATATCTGCCACTACCTAGGATTAAACTCACAGCCTCCTGATTGTGAAGTGAGAGCTCCACCTATAGGCCACAATGCCAAGTGCATGTTTTTTAGTTGAATATCATGTGAATATTAGTTTTGTAAAATAAAATAAAAAATATTCTAGATATCCCTCTCAAATATGCATATACATTTATTATGTAGGTGCAAATGAATAGCTTAAAATCTGAAGCCACTTTAAAAAAAGAAACCCATAATATTTCATCATAGAAAAATCTTTTACTTAGAGAATGAGTCAGTCAAGTCATGTATGCATTAATGGAAATGTAAAATCTGTCAGAGATATAGTGATTTGGATTTAGAAGTACTCCAGATTTTTAAGCAAACAAAGATTACGTGATTAAAGAGGATCTTTTTAAATATTGGTGATACAGATTTCAAATATACTGCATTGATTAAATATTTGGTCATAATAAAGTTTTTTTGAGTTTTGAACATCTTTTAGCTCTGGTTGTGGATTCGATAATGGCTGAAGATTTTAATCAAGATTTAGTTTGCAATACTTCTCATCTAATGGAGAGTATTACAAGCTTATTACAGAATGTCTAATTTAGGGGATTTTAAATACTTTGTACAGGTTTTCTCTCCCAGCTCATATATTATTACTTATGCTTCATGGGAAAAAATAAATAAAAAGTTAAATAAGGAACTTTTTGGGGGGGGAGGAGAAAAGGACACAAATGCAAGATCACTTATGCTAATTATATAAAGCTTTTACAATTGCTAAATAGTAACTTAATTTTCTATGACTATGTAACAGCAGATTCACTGAATTGTACAAAACCAAAGTACTGACATTTTACATTGCAACCATTCAAGTGATGTTTTTCTAATCTGCTTCAGTGAGACTGAAATAACTGTGATTTTAAAAATTGATAAATATCTTGCTGCTTGCGTAAGCTTTCATCCAATTTCCTGTTTAAATGTTGATGCCAAAATATTGACCCTCATCCTAGTGCTTAGATTAGTCATCCTGCACAGTCTGGTTTTATAAAAGTTTGCCCAGCATTTGATAATATTAGATTGATAATTGACATTGAAATGAAAGATTATGGAATGACAGAATGCAGAGACTGAGCACTGCTATCTTGTCAAGTGATTACCCAAGAACATACTCTTTTCTAATACTTCAATAACCCAGCTGAGGAGAAAAAAATAAGGCTTTGTAACTATTTTTATGCAGATAGAAACTTTCTCACAGAGGACAGAGAAAAGAAGTAAAAGGGGGCTGGGGTCCTGAGAGCGAGAATTAAAATTTCAAAGTTTTGAGAAGTGACGGGTGAGCAACAGAGGTGGCATTCAGCCACTTCGCCTGAACCTGTAGTGGAAATAGCGGTACCCCAACTTTCTGTTGTCAAGCGAATGTGCATGCGTTCACATTTGCGAACCAGTAGGGAAAGTAAGTGAATACCACCCCTCGTGATAAACTGTGTTTGGAGCTGTTAAAATTTTGTTTGTTCTGTGGTGAACTGAAGAGCGGAGAAATAATAGGCAGATGTCAAAGAAGATGATTGATGAAGACAATGTTCTATGAATGAAGGCGAATATACGTGTCCCAGGATAATGTTCCAGGATCCAATCTGAGTTGGTTATTCTTCCAAGCTTTCAGACTTGTGCTGGAGCCCATTCTCAGGGAACTTCTCTGTCTCCAAAATGTGCGCACTGGGCTGTTCTATGCAAAGTGTTTATGTGGTGCTTTGTTGTGTGCTCTTAAAGTCTGAGAGATTGTCAGCTAAGCATCATTAATTCCCTTAATCAAGTGTAAACAAGGATAAAATTTAGATCAATTGCTATCTAGGCAATTGTAGCCTTCCCAAAGGTAGAAACTTTACTTTGTCAGTAGAGAAATAGATAACTTTGGACATGCAAACAGAAATCACTGTTATGTTTCCATCCCTTAAGGCCAAAGACAAAACATAAGGAAGAGGAAGGGGAAAAAAAGTTTTCTCTAATGCTTAAACAATATTTATGTTGGGTGACATCAAGTTTTATTGGTGAAAAATGCTTATCATGTTTCCATTATAAAGAAATTACAATTTTTAAAAATTGATCCATTCCTCAGAAATCCAAAGCTTTCGTGACATATGGTTTCACTGAATAGAAAAGCGGCCTTTGATATAGAGCAGTGGAAATTTCAGAAAAAAAGGGGGTTTGGGGAAAAGATTTTTGCTTTTTTTTTTTTTAGTAATTGATCAAATTTGAAGAATCTATTCATTCTATTAAGTTTTATTACAAAAAGAATAATACCTTCATTGATTGATATATTATGGAAAAATGTATTTCCTAATTTTAATTTGATATTGAATTCATTGGCTTTCCTATTAGAGAACTAGTGAACATTCTGAGAATAAGAGTGGTTGGTAAGAACTTCCTGGGAGGAGCCTGCTGATGGTGGCAGCTTAAAATTAGCTGCCCCCGAATTCCTGGTCACGTATCTGTTTAGATGATCATCCATCTGACGGCTTAACGGGTTTCTTATCCTTCAGGCAAGAAGGGAAGAAGAATAGTTTTGCTGGCAAATGCCCTTCGATTTTTGCAGCTTTTGTGCCTGCAGAGAGAGGGGGGCCAGCCCAAAGCAGAACGGCGTCTGTGCTGGGAACTTCAAACTGCCTTGTGCAGTACAAAGTAAGGTCTCCCCCACTCAGTTCAAAGCTTTGATTTATTTGATTTTATTACGAGCTGAATCCGTTTACGTGGACATTAATTGCTTATCAAGATCTTAGCTTCTTGTTTTTTACAAGATCTTCCTCTGAAAATCTATTTACTTAGAGGCTTTTAAAATGGCGCCGAGCCGGCTGGATTCTCCGGTAATAATGATTATCTTCTCAAACTCCTTGTTAAATGCTACAGAATTCTAAAATTTCAAAGGAGCGTCTTATCACCTGTTTCACAATCGGCCAGCAGAAACTTTCTAATTAGTTTCATTTTTACAAGACTTTCATTCTCTCATTAATCTTGCTTATCTGGAATTTAAATGGTGATGAATCTGCTGAACTGTCTTCTTACAATGCTTATTTTCTGAAAGTTCTGCCAAGCCTCAAATTTCAAAGTAAAGGGAGAAATTCAGCGTCTTTACTTATAGCTGCACAGTCAGGCAGCAGAGTTTTATTAACTGCTGGAAGATAAAATTTGGAATGGCCTCAAAACCAAATCTTAATCTGAAACTGTTGCCCTCTATTCCCAGGGGCACATCCCCAGTGCCTGGCACAAGGTTGCAGCCTCCGCTCCCTACGCCCCCTGCTGGAGATTTGTTAATGAAAGAATTCTTCTTGAGTGAATTAAGTGTGGCTCTTAATGCACAGACAATTAAAATGGAAGATAAACTTAGAGATCTTAAAGAGGAGATAAAACAGGAGATAAAACAGGAGGGAAAAGAGGAAATAAAAGAAATAAAAGAGGAAATAAAAGGGGAAATAAAAGGACTTAAACAGGAGTTGTTTGAGAAAATCGATGCCAGGGTTGTTAAAATTAAAGATGAAATGCTGAGACTTGTAACTGTGTTGACAGAACATGTTTCCGGAATTGAAGATAGTCTAGAGGATCTTAATGAGGCTAATACCAACTTGACATTGAAAACAGAGGCGGTGGAACAAAAAGTGGAAAATGCTGAAAAAGAAATTATTATGATACAGTACAGACAAATGGAGTTCTCATTAAGAGTAAGGGGGCTGCATGAGGAGAAACAGGAGAACCTGAAACAGATTCTATCAGAAGCCTTTGACCGCCTGGTGGGAAGACCAGGGACTAACCTCGACTGGCAGATCGACAAAGTTTATCACGTTAACTCTTGGGTGGCAAAGCAGAAGCAGCTTCCTTGAGACATCGTTATATACTTCACTACAAGAGAGCTCAGAAATATGGTACTACAAGAGTCTTATAACACTAAGCTTCAAATTGGCGGTCAAGACCTGATTGTTTTGAAAGAGATACCACCTCAAATGTTAAGAGCCAGGAGAGACTACGCTTTTTTAGTCGAAGAACTCAGAAATCGTCAGATACAGTATAGATGGGATGCACCATTTGGCATTATAATTACATTTGATAGGCAAAGATATCGCCTCAACTCTGTATGGAAAGCCTGAAATTTTTATCATAATATTTTGAAGGCTGGATATCCTGCATCATCTGGACCTGGAGAAAGACCTCAAGAAGGACAGGACAGACAGCAAACTACACAACTATCAGTTAAGATGGAGCATCTATCTCTTCTAGAAGCGCAAGATGTTATGGAACAAAGACCTAGCCGTATGATTACTAGACGAATGGAGAAACAAGCTAAAAAGCAACAACATCAACAATCACCAGCCATCGATCAAGGAGCTACAATAACAGGAAGCAGTGGGAGGAGCTAGGCCTAAGGTTAAACAGGCCATGCAGGAAGCTCTAAAAATGCTTCAGCCAACCAAAGATGACAACTAAGATTTTAACATGGAATGTCAATGGATTGAATTCCCCACAGAAGAGAAAGAAAATATTTCACTATCTCAAACAGTTTAAGAATGACATAATTTGCTTGCAAGAAACTCATATCAAATCAACTGATCAAAAATATTTGATTAACTCAAAACTTGGTCAACATTTTGTAGCTTCTGCTATGGAAAAGAAGAATGGTATAGTTGTATACTTAAGAAAAGACATGACAGCTGAATTAATTGAAGCAGATCCCTTCGGAAGATATATCGCTTTAGATCTAATCCTAGAAGGGAAAAAGACATTACTTTTGGGAATTTATGCCCCTAATCAACAGCAAGATGGATTCTATAGAAATCTTCATGCCAAATTAGTACAGTGGGACTATAGGTCCTGTATACTATTGGGTGATTGGAATGGTGTGATAGACACTAAGAGAGATAAGAAGACTTCTCGCCCAAATACTAAAATGCGAGCAAAGTTACCCAAAACTTTTTTTGACATGATGGACGACTTTGAATTGAGAGATATTTGGCGAGAAAGAAATGCAGAGGAATATGATTTCACTTTGTTCTCCGATAGGCATCAATCCCTTTCAAGGATTGATTTTATACTAACCACTAATGATTTGCTTTCTAGGGTCAAGAAGACAAAGATTGCGGCTAGGGTCCTTTTGGACCATAACCCAGTTTGGATGGAGTTGGGAAGGGTAGTGCAAGCAAAAAGGTCTTGGAGATTGAATGAAAACTTATTTAGATATGAAAAGTATATTAATGATTGTAAAAAATTGTTATCTGAATATTTCGTTTTGAATATGAATAAGGGCACATCTATGGAATTCGTATGGGATGCAAGCAAAGCGTATATGATAGGAGTGCTGATGAATATAAATAAAACACATAGATATAAACAAGGGTTAAAACGAACAGAATTGGAAGAGGAAATTAAGAGAAAAGAGTTGGAGTTAACAATGAATCCAGGCGATACAAAGGTTAAGGAAGCTATCACCATATTAAAATCTCAATTTGACATGTTGATCTCTGACCAGGTAGCTACTAATTTATTATATGCAAAACACAATACCTTTTGTAATGCAAACAAACCTGGCAGATGGTTAGCTTATCAGATTAGGAAAAAAAGGAAAACTCGAAATATATCTAAACCGATTTACAGAGGGAAGGAGGTGTTTCAACAGGAAGAGATTCAAAAGGTATTTTGGGAATTTTTTACAGAATTGTATAAAGGGGATAAAATTAATGGTCTAGATATAGACAAATATTTAGATAAAGAGAAAATACCTTCAGTTAGAGAAGAGCACAGGCAAAAATTGAATCAACCAATAACCTCGGGGGAAATTTTGCAGGTAATTAAGCAATTAAAGTTAGGGAAAGCACCAGGTACAGACGGTTTGACAGCGGTTTACTATAAAAATTTACAGTTAGAAATGGTAGAACCTCTTAGAGAATTATTTAATAAGATTCAAACAGAAGGTAAATGCTTCCATCTTGGAAGACAGCGTTTATATCTTTGATACCCAAAGAAGATCAAGATACTACCCAACCAAAAAGTTATAGACCTATTTCATTACTTAATGTAGATTATAAAATCTTTACTAAAATACTAACAAATAGGTTTTTGTTTTTTTTTATTAAGCATTTATAGGCCGCCCTTTTCCCTGAGGGGACTCAGGGCGGCTTACAATAATAGGGGGGGGGGGAGTGCAGGACAAAACACAAAAAGAAAATGTGAATAAAAATAATTAGCAGTAAAAACCCAACATTCATTCAGCATTCGGGAGGGGCGAGATTAAAGTCTTATCCCCAGGCCTGACGGGATAGCCAGATCTTGAGGGCTGTGCGGAAGGCCTGGACGGTGGTGAGAGTGCGGATCTCCACGGGGAGATTGTTCCATAGCGTCGGAGCTGCAACTGAGAAGGCTCTCCTCCGCGTAGTCGCCAGTCGGCACTGACTGGCGGATGGAATTCGGAGGAGGCCTACTCTATGCGATCTGATGGGACGGAGGGAGGTAATCGGCAGAAGGCGGTCTCTCAAATAGCCAGATCCACTACCATGGAGCGCTTTATGAATGGTAAGTAGGACCTTGAAGTGCACCCGGAGACCAACAGCACAGGTAGCCAACGCAGCTCACGGAGGATCAGTGTTATGTGGGCGAACCGTGGTGCGCCCACAATCACTCGCGCAGCTGCATTTTGGACTAGCTGAAGTCGCCGGATGCTCTTCAAGGGCAGCCCCATGTAGAGCACATTGCAGTATTCCAGCCTAGAGATCACAAGGGCTCGAGTGACTGTTGTGAGGGCCTCCCGGTTCAGGTAGGGCCGCAACTGGCGCACCAGGCGAACCTGGGCAAATGCCCCCCTGGTCACAGCTGATAAATGATGGTCGAAACTCAGCTGTGGGTCCAGGAGGACTCCCAAGTTGCGGACCCTGTCTGAGGGGTATAAATTTTGACCCCCCAGCCTGAGTGATGGAACGTCGGCCAAATTGTTGGGAGGAAAACACAACAGCCACTCGGTCTTGTCCGGGTTGAGTACCAGTTTGTTAGCTCGCATCCAGTCTTTAACAGCCTCAAGACCGCGGTTCATCACGTCCACCGCTTCATTGAGTTGGCACGGGGCGGACAGATACAACTGTGTATCATCCGCGTATTGATGGTATTTTATCCCGTGCCTCCGAATGATCTCGCCCAGCGGTTTCATGTATATGTTAAACAGCAGGGGGGATAAGACCGAACCCTGCGGCACCCCATAAGTTAGGGGCCTCGGGGACGATCTCTGCCCCTCCACCGACACCGACTGCGACCTGTCCGAGAGGTAGGAGGAGAACCACTGCAGAACAGTGCCGCCCACCCCCACCTCCCGCAGTCGTCGCAGAAGGATACCATGGTCGATGGTATCGAAAGCCGCTGAGAGGTCAAGGAGAACCAGGATGGACACGTGGCCTCCATCTCTGGCTCTCCAGAGATCATCGGTCAATGCGACCAAAGCGGTTTCTGTGCTGTAACCGGGCCTGAAGCCTGACTGGAAGGGGTCAAGATAGTTAGCTTCCTCCAAGGTACGCTGAAGCTGGAAGGCCACCATCTTCTCAACAACCTTCCCCACGAAGGGGAGGTTGGAGACTGGACGGTAGTTATTAAGAACGGCTGGATCCAAGGACGGTTTCTTCAGGAGGGGTCTCACCACCGCCGTCTTGATGCTGGTTATTCAACAATTGATACACACTGACCAAACAGGTTTTATACAGGGGAGACAGATGAAAAGTAATGTCAGATTAATTATTAATGCATTAGAATATTTGGGAAAGAACAACCAGATTCCTGCTGCGTTCATATTCTTGGATGCTGAGAAGGCCTTTGATCGAGTTAATTAGCAATTTCTGTTGAAGATACTGCAAAAAATGAAGATAGGAGATAATTTTTTACAGTCAATTAAAGCAATATATCAACAGCAAACAGCACAAATTATAGTCAATGGAAGCTTAACAGACTCTTTTCAAATTGGAAAAGGTACAAGACAGGGCTGTCCTTTGTCCCCGCTATTGTTTATTATAACTTTGGAAGTATTGTTGAATAAAATACGGGGCTTGGATGGTCTAAAAGGAATCAAGATTAGGCAGCAAGAATAGAGAGTGCGCGCTTTTGCGGATGACTTGGTCATAATATTGGAACAACCGCAGGAATCCAGTATGATTTTAATGAATACAATTAATCAATATGGTCAAGTATCTGGTTTTAAAATAAATTTAGGAAAAACCAAAATATTAGCTATAAATATGAATACTAAACAAAAGGAAGAACTAGGAGGGACGCTAGGATGTGAGGTGGTCAAAAAAGTCAAATATCTTGGGAGTCAATATTTTAACCTCAAACAGGAAATTATATAAGCATAATTATGAACCACTTTGGCATAGTATACAGATAGAGATGAAAAAATGGGAGAAATTGCACTTATCTTTGCTGGGTAGGATAGCAGCAGTGAAAATGAACATTTTACCAAAAATTTTATTTCTTTTCCAAATGTTACCTATACTTAAAAAAGATGCGAATCTTTTAGAATGACAGAAGGGTATCAACAAATTTGTATGGGCAGGAAAGAAGCCGAGGGTAAAGATGAAAATAATGCAAAATGTACGCGAGAGAGGAGGCTTGAAATTACCTAACCTAAAATTATATTATGATGCAGTGGCGCTATCTGTAATTAGTGATTGGACTCATTTAACTAATGAAATAATACTGAATATCGAGGGATACGATCTGGTATATGGTTGGCATGCTTACTTGTTATTCAACAAAAAACTGGATAAGAAGTTTAAAAGTCATATTTTAAGAAATGCTTTACTGCGGGTCTGGAAAAAATACCAATATAAATTAAATGACAAAATACCCATGTGGGCAATTCCTAGACAAACAATTGAAAATATGAACATAGCACAAAAACAGGATAGAACTACCTATAGACAGCTTCTCATTTTGGAAAGGGGGATACTACAACTAAAATCTTTGGAGGTATTAAAAGAGGAGAAGGTAGTTCAAACATGGTTCCAGTATGGGCAATTACAGGCCAGGTGGAAAATCAATCAAAAAATTGGTTTTATCCAAGCTGAAGATAATTTGTTTAAACAAATAAGAGATCAAGGCTTAATGCATATAAAGAGGATATATAATGTATTAATACAGATGGATTCGGAAACAGAATTAGTTAAAGATTGTATGATAAAGTGGGCTCAAAATATTGAAGAACCAATAATGTTGGATACATGGGAAAGAATATGGGTAACAAATGTGAAATTCACACAAGCTCAAAATCTGAGAGAAAATTTTTATAAGATGTTCTATAGATGGCATTTAGATCCTAAAAAGCTGGCTTCTATGTATCCGAATGTACAGCCTAAATGTTGGAGGTGTGGTTCCCTCGATGCTACATATTAGCAATAGCAATAGCAATAGCAATAGCAGTAGACTTATATACCGCTTCATAGGCCTTTCAGGCCTCTCTAAGCGGTTTACAGAGAGTCAGCATATTGCCCCCAACAATCTGGGTCCTCATTTTACCCACCTCGGAAGGATGGAAGGCTGAGTCAACCCTGAGCCGGTGAGATTTGAACCGCTGACCTGCTGATCTAGCAGTAGCCTGCAGTGCTGCATTTAACCACTGCGCCACCTTGGCTCACCTTGGCCACCTTGGCTCATATATTATCATATATGGTGGACCTGCCAAAAGGTTAAGGCATTCTGGATAAAAATATGGTGGATTATGCAAAATATCTTTAAAAGAAGGATAAAGTTTACTCCTAAGTTATTCTTATTAGGTATATGTACTGATTTTACAGTGGTAGAGAGTAACTTGATTCTGCACCTAATAACGGCAGCAAGACTGTTCGTGGCGCAATACTGGAAGAAGGAAGACTTGCCTACAACTCAAGAATGGACATTGAAAGTTACAAACTTAGCCGAGATGGCTAAAATATCGGCATATATTAAAGATCACTCAAATGAGAGATATAAACGAGACTGGAAAAAATGGATTGACTATATACAAAATAAATACGGGACCAAGAAATTCCAGTTAGCTTATGCTTAAGATCAGAAATGATTTAAATTGTTTAAAGTTAGTTCAGCAAGAAGAAGCTAAGGTCAATGTAGAATGTCATTAATTTCTTTATTTCTTTTTTTCCAATAGATTTTAGACTGTGTTTGTTAAAAATCCATACCGTGTACCGGTTCTGGGAAGTCGGGGGGGGGAGGAGGAAGGGGGTTGGGGGGGAGGGTGGAGGGAGGGAGGGGTATGCATTAGGCTAGACAAGAATTTGGTGGTAAACTAGAATTATTTTGACATACAAAAAATTGTACTTCGATGTCTTACTGATTGAGGAATGATGAAATGTTTGTTTTAAAAGAAATAAAACTTTTGAACACAAGAGTGGTTGGTAAAAGTGTTCCAGCTGTTTTTATAGTCAGTTTTATGACCTGACATAAAGATGCTACTTGACCTTGCTGTTGGATCCAAGAGAAGGAAAGCATGCAAGTTAAATTGATTTGGCTGGAAAAACAATAGCAACAAATCCAAATCAAAGACCTAATTTTTTTTGTTGCGTTATCCATCATATTTTTGCACACATGGCAACATAATTTCTCTCCTTTATGCAATAGAAAAACACATTTGTTCTTACTCCTTATATGCATTTTCTAAAAGAAAAGCATGTATTATTCCTTTTAATGCCTCAGCTAGCCATTAGTGCTTTCAGAATTAGCAAGATGCGGCCTTAACTAACATGAAAGAAGTATCTTTGTTCCCAAACTGAAAGAAATGACATTCAGTGTTTATCCTAAAATTCCAATTTTGCTTTAGGTTTTCTAGGCAAAATTGAGATTCTCATTACCAGCCGCAAGAGAGATCATCAGCCAGAAGCAATCATCAGTACATTTATTTCCATCAAACAATCCTTTCTGTTGTGGTTAATTATACTTCTGCTTTCTAATTTTACTGCAAAAAATAAAATAAATGCCCAGTCAGAAACCTTGCCAATCTTTTCAATCTTACAGTAGATTTTAAATGGTCCAGAGTGCATCTTTTTTTCTTTCCTTTTCCACTTGAAGCTAAGGTAGACTCTAAAATGTTATTTGCCTAGAGATGGATTTATTTGTTTTTTTGTTTTTTGCTTTCAGTACTAGACAGCTGGGGAGAGTTACAGCAGTACATTAGTTACAGTATTTGGTTTGGGGACAGCAGCAGGAAGAAACAAAATCCATTATGAGAGCAAACTCTACAGCCAACACTAATTAAAAATAGCTGCAAACTACTTATCAAAATGAATCTTCAGTTGTTCATGAGAAATGATAATACTGAACTTCATCAGAATAACTAAATCAACATTGCTGTTCGGTTCTCCAACTAATATCAGACACACTAAAAGCACCAATTTAAATATACTACTAACTAGCTTAGTATCAGTCAATTTGACAAAAATATTCCAAAAGTCAGCCATTAGTGCCTGAACACCAATACGACACTCCTGGTCCTGGCCAGCTCAACAGACATTTCAGCAGTAGGCCAATCTCTTCTTAAAATGGGGCATTATAACTTATGTGACACTTGATGCATGACAGAACTCAGATAATGATCTTGACTTTATTATACTGAGCAGCATCTTCACCCTTCTTAATTTTACTTTTCTCCAAGCTATAGCTTATCAGCCGCTATACCACTCCAGTGAAGCCCTTGGCAATTCAAACAAGGGAATAGTATCTTTTTGCTTTTGTTCTTATATCACAAAGATTATGCACTGCAATGATAGGTCTCGGAGTGGCATTTGGGAGAGTGGAGTTACTTCATTCCGTTAAATTGCCTGCTTTATTTGACTAATATCACATCAAAGTTTGATTGCATGATTTGACATGCAAATGGTAATTCCTCTCTGGTTACTTACACACATTCAGAGGGGGACATTAAAGTTCTTTCTTTCTGTGTGTGAGCCTGCAGAAAAATATAGCATTATAAATAGTACCAACTTCATAGGTGATTGGTGATTCCACCAGAAAGGAGAGGGGTGAATTTGTTCAAATCACTTAAAGGCAGTTGTGGGTTCCTACCGGTTCAGCCTGGTTTGGCCGAACTGGTAGTGGTTTGGTGGCCTGGGTCGCTGGAAGTGGCAGCGACCCAGACCTGCCACACCCCCGAACTGGTTCTCTGGTTTTTGCTTCTGCGCATGTGCAGAACAATTTTTATTGTACTGCACATGTGTGCACAGCAGCATCAATCGCATGGCACATTCACGAGCGAACCAGCAGTACTGACTGCCGGAACCAGCAGTACTGACTGCCAGAACCAGCAGTACTGACTGCTTAAAAGTAAAGGTTCCCCTTGCACATATGTGCTAGTCGTTCCCAACTCTAGTGGGTGTTGCTCATCTCCATTCCAAAGCTGAAGAGCCAGCACTGTCCGAAGACGTCTCTGTGGTCATGTGCCAAAGGTGCATGGAACGCTGTTATCTTCCCACCAAAGGTGGTTCTTATTTTTCTACTTGTATTTCAAACTGCTAGGTTGGCAGAAGATATACTTATTATTAACAATTAAATGTATACCCTTAAGAAACCTTGTTTCCTGTACAAAACCCTAACCCTAACACTTTCCTGGACAAGACTCCTGTACAAAACAGCAAAACCTTAACATAATTAAAGTATCTACCCAGCCTTTTTCAATAGCCATAAATCCCAATTAGTTTAGGTCAAGGTCTGAATAAGGTAGAAACTGGGGATAGGTTCACCAATATGCTTTAAAAAAAAAATCCTAAAATATGTTATAAGGATTCTTGGATACACTTGAAAATTGCCAGATTTTGCTATTGACAATCTCTTTTTAAAAAATATCTTTCTAATTTGTTTTACTAGCTGATGAGGCTTGTAATAATAAAGCCTCATCTTGCTACATGCTAAATGTAATGGAATAGTGGAATAAAACCATGTGGAAAGATTCCAGAATTATTAAAAATAATGAAATGTCTTTCCTGATATGGAATTTGGTGAAATAATTCTGTAATTTATTCAGCTGCTAAGTGCGTGTATTGACAAGTAACAGGGCAGGGAGGTGGATGAACAAGAGATAAATCAGCCGCAATTGCCTAAATAACACAGCTTACACAGAATTAAAACTATTTTCTATAAAAAGCAGCTTTTATGAGACTATTGAAATTCTAGCAATAGTCCCTTTAGCAACATTTCCTATTGAAAACATCTGTTGAAAATGAGTGTCATTAATGTAACGGGGTAGGTTAGGCAGGTTATTTCAAAATTAATCAAACAAATGAACATAATGGACCTTCCTAACAAGGGCTGTTAAGAACTCATGAGAATTGCCACATGGAAGTAACACAGACATTTGGACTTTGCTACTGAAAAAAAAAGGAAGAAAATAAATACCCTCATGTAGAACTTCACAGCTGACATGGATGGAGATAAATGTAATACAAAATCCTGCTGTTGTAATTCTTATGTAACCTATGCATAAAGAATCAAGGTGAAAAATAGACTATGAGTCCCTTATGCCTGCATGTCAGTTGGAGACTCATGAGTCACACTAATCATAGTTCTGATCTCTTGGGTATCAGAATAAACAAGAGCAAATTGTCATAAATGAATTTTGCATTCTTTCTCTCTCGCATATATACATGCATTCTGGTAACATTGGAGTCACACAATGCAAGTGTTCCTCCTAAGCCCGTGATGGCGAACCTATGGCACGTGTGCCACAGATCGCATGAGGAGCCATTTCTGAGGGCATGTGAGGCATTGCCCTGTTAGCTGATTTTCAGCCTTGATTTTGAGCTGTTTTTCGCTCTCTGGAGGCTTCCCTGAAGCCTCTGGTGGGCAAAAAACCGCCCAACATGCAAACTGGAAGTTCCGGAACGGACTTCCATTTTGTGCGTTGGGCTGTTTTTCACCCTCTGGAGGCTTTAGGGAAGCCTCCTGAAGGAATAAAACAGCACAATGGCTAACTCGGAAGTCCATTCCTGAACTTCCAGTTTGCGTGTTGGGCCATTTTTCACCCTCCCCAAGCACCAAGAAAGCTGTGCGTGTATGCGCAGGGCAGTGTGTGTGTGTGGGTCACAGAAACATGCACAGCAGTGTGGAGGTGTCTCACACAGACATGCACAGGGAACAGGGGGCATTAAATTATGGGGGTGGGCATGCGAGCCAGAGCAATAGCGTGCACGAGCATGCTTTTGGCACCCGAGGTGAAAAATGTTTGCCATCACTGTCCTAAGCCATCAGGCAAAAATGATGGATTGAGTTCATAATTCAAGCCCATGGACCTGAGTTTTACAGCTCTGACTAGCTTGGCATTAGGATATCTCAGTCAGTGATTTCTTCCTTAAGTATCTAATTTAGGAGTTGGGATTTTTTTTAGATTTTTAACTGGCAATTTCATAGCATATCTGTACTGACTACTGTGGTAGGGGTGGGATAGTTCATATTACAAGGTTGTATTGGACCCCATCCCCAAATTGTTCTTGGACCCTAACTGTACAATCAAAATTCAAAGTAGAAAACAAGGAACGGATAGGAAATGATGGTAGGTTCATTATTCTTTATTATTATTTAGTAATATTAAGATATTAAACTTATATGCATCCATCTCACTGTGAAGGGACTCTGGGCAGCTTACATCATAATAAAAGCAAGTACTAAACATTAAAAAATTAAATATTAAAATAAACAGAGATTACATTTTGGTTTTTAACTTATACTGAAAAATATAAATCAATCCTAATATAAACTCCAAGGTTCATATGTTCCAGAGCTCCAAATAAAAAATTCCAATTAAAATTGGCAAAGGTCTTTTCTACATTTAAGAATATCAATGCAACTTGTTTTATTTATTTTTAATATGTTGCACCAAATCTTCCAGAGTTTATTAAAGATATTGGGCAACAGTGTCTGGTTAAAGTCTAATCTTGTTCTGCTTTAGATAATATTATATTAGCCTACTTCCATCTATCGAGCTTTTTCCATTACGTAAAGTAATATACATCATTTATTGGAAAGATTGTAAAATGCTCATCTTCAACACATTTATAGTAACGGGCAGCCAAGCCATTTGGACCTTTCCGATTTTAATCTTTTTGATAGCTTCCTTATTGTTTTCTTACACATTTTGCTTTTTCTAAGATTTCATTTGTCTATATGTTTGTATTAATTTTTATGTTCTTGTTCAAAAGTATCAATAAAATGTTCGTAATCCCATTTTTATCAACAGCCGCATGAAAAAGTGCTGTTGAGTTTTGTAGGAACCACTCCCTTAGATTTTGAAGCCTTCTTCTGCCTGGACCTCATTTGCCTTCAATCTTTCATTGGAGGATTAAGTAAGCCGTATTTTTCTGGGTGTCGCATCACATGTCCAAAATATTCTACCTGTTGCTTTTTTATGGTTTTGATGATTTCCCATTCGCTTTCCCAGGCGTTTATCACCTCCTCATTTCTGATTTTGTCAACCCAACTTATGATGTTAGTACACTCAATGAGTATCTTAGATGATGAGATATAGTCAAAAATAGGTTAGGATGTAAGGTAGTTTCTAGATTCTGATTGCACAGAATTATATGAATCTCCTTTGAATAAAATGAAAACTTGATTGTATTTACTGACTAGAACTATACTAATCATTAGCAAAGGATGCTGCATTTGTACAAATATGGAACACTACATATGATTTACTTTGCAAAAATGTTTTATGTGAAAACCTCAACTGGTAAAAGCCATGTTAGATGGCATCAGGTGACAACCATAGAAGGTGAAAGTTGTAACTTACAAACATAGGAGAAATATATGATCTTTAACAGAATAACAGAGTTGGAAGGGACCCTGGAGGTCTTCTAGTCCAATCCCCTGCTCAAACAGGAAACCCTATACCATTTCAGGCAAATGGTTGTCCAATCTCTTCTTAAAAACCTCCAGTGAATTAGCATGAATTAATAAATGGGTGGTTGTGAAAATGAGAGAAAGGGAGAGGATATAAATGATGCAAATAAAGGCAAACTGATTTTGTGGAGTGCAATTTATGAGGCAATATAGGGAAGTGAAGCCCAGGTAGTAAACAAAAATCAACATTGACTTGAAGTGTATGGGTAAATCCCCTCCCCACTGTTATTATGGGTAAATTTGAGAATAGGAATACATTGCTTCATCTGTGGATGGGTTATTTGTTTAATATTTATGTGTGAAGATTGCACCACAACCTGGCAGCTGGAAAACTAAGCTATTCTTCACTTCCACAACAGGAAAGGTAGCAAGAGAGAACACAAATTTACCAGGGAATTATTTAATTAAGCAGTTCTGGGGAACATTTCCAAATGAATATTTGGAAAATGTAGTATTGTATAACGATTATGCTGAACAGATTTTTTCCTTTTCAGGGGATTATTGAGAAATATATGAGTGTGAAAAAAATATTGCATAGTATACTGATTGTTTGAGAGAGAACATATACATTTTGGAATGATTTGCACTAATATGGACTTGAACATTGATTACTGAACATGAAAAAGTAGTTATATTATGGAAGTAGAGAATCTGCAAAAATAAACAAGGGAGATCACAGAAAAGAGAAATAAACAAGAGTGTTTATAAATAGTCCAACCATGAGAAAGGATTGAGATGAAAATGTCTGATTTACCTGAATTGTTTAATGTATTTATGGATAAATATGTAAGAAATGTTTGGGGTACTATTAGAGGGATGTTGGTGAAGAACATGAATGTATGTACATTTTTATATGCAGAGGATGCCAAGTTGTTGGTTGAGAATCCAAATGATTTGCAATAAGCATTAGAATTGTGATCCAGTATGGATTTGAAAATTAATGTTTCAAAGATGTGATAGTTGTGTTTTTAGGAAAATTTTTCACCTAAGTAGAAAATAATCTAGACCAAAGATAAGTTTGTGTACACTGATAATAAGACAGTTGGGAAAAGGAATGAATTTTTGCTCATTTTGTCCATTTAAATAATTTGCCTTCAATACCGCATGGCCTTCCTTTGTCATTTGTGCTTTTCCCCCTAATTTGGGGGATTTTATTTTTAAAATATGCAATTTGGAGAATTATTTTATCTTTAAATTATGAATTTGGAGCAGAAGAAAACATTTTAAAATGCTTAAAATCAGTATAATTTATATGAAATAAACTTTTATGAATATTATGCTCTTTTGCAACAGCTTTAGTTGAGTAAACTAAGAATTACATTCTGGTCAGTCTAAAATATTACAACAGCATGGGTCAGTTGAGATTGGAATAGGTTTTTAAAATATGCTTCAAAGATTTTATGGAGCATGTTAGTACAGATGCAGCTTGACAAGGCTAACCACAGATGTATTCAAAGCAACAGGGAAGTCATTTGATGCACTGTACAACTCTGAATAAGGAGATGAGATAAATAGAATCAGTGTTTCATTCTGGACTGAATGTGCAATAAAGTAGAGAGTAATTCTCTTGAGGAGTCTCTTTTCCAACTAAATATTCATGTGGGAAAATTCTGCTTCAAATTAACTACAAACTTCACCTCTTTTATAATGGCATAGCAAGTGTAAGTGTAATTGAGAATATCCATGAGCTTAGATTTTAATTACTTTGGAAAGCTAACCAGAGAATAAAAATGCTGCTCGTGATTGTAATCTGCATTTCAATACGATAATGATACCGCTTAATCAATAATTTATTTTCATGTATTTTCTCTTTATTGTGGAAATGAAATATCCAAAGATATTTCAGAGCAGGTTTGTGCAAGATATATTGTTTCCATTGTTGAGAGAAAAATACTCTTTAAACAAAAACTGGTGAATTAGTGCTTCTGGAAAAAAAATATGATGGATTCATTCACTACTCACTGCTGTAAACATTTCAAATGTTTATATATTTCTGTGTGGTTTTGCCACATAAACACTATTGTGATAAAGGAACTTTTGATATATTAGAAACAATAGGATTTAACCTTTGTACAGTATTAGGCAGATAACACTTAAAATATGGGCATAGTAGCCACCTCTTCTGCCTATTGAAAAAAAATATACAATGACCAGGAAGCAACAATTAAAATAAATATGAAGTATCAAGTGATTTACATTTGGAAAAGGCGTGTTAAGTTCAGGAAATTAGGAGTTTAAGCAGTTCAAATGATTATAAGTTTATTGCATGCTAATGTTCTCTACAAGAATCTGAACTACTAACAGTAAACATAAATTGGCGGTAGATAAGAGTCAACAGAATTCAAAGTGGACTAGACTTGGATCTCTTATGGACTCAGGCCTGATGATGCATTCGATTCCTCTGATCCCTCCTTTAGGCTCAAGCTGTCATTTCTTACAGGAGTGTGGTTGTATATTATCTCCTTATTTATTTAGTTTACACACAGATTATATAATGAAAAATATCAGACTAGAACAAAAAAGAATCTGGAATAAAATTCCTAGGAAACTCATCAACAGTTTCAGAAATGGAGACTTCAGGAATCTCTTGTTTAAGAGACTGGCTGTTGAACACTTCCCTCCCTTCTGCTGAAATTATGTCGACTGAAAATACCAACCTAATGCAAAATAGGCAGAAAAGAACTCAAAATATTAACAAACTTCAGATTCTTCTGCTCAGAAATTAATAGGAGATGGTAACTATAGCCATAACCTAAAGAGACATCTATTTGAAAAAAAAATCATAATAGATATGGATAAACTATATTTTACTATTTTTTGTTTTGTTACTAGAGCCCTAGTGGCACAGTGGTTAAAATGCAATATTGCAGGCTACTTCTGCCCACAACCTGGAGTTCGATCCTGATGGACTGTAGGTTGACTCAACCTTCAACCCTTCCAAGGCTGGTAAAATGAGGATGAAAATTTTGGGGGTTTATATGCTGAATCTGTAAATTGCTCAGAGAATGCTGTAAAGCATTATGGAGAGGTATATAAATCTAAGTGCTATTGCAATTGTTATTTTTATAAAATACTTTATATTTTCAGAGCGGAAAAATAACATTCACAACAAAATATTATATTAAAGTTCAAAGGTCACAGTTAGCACATTGTCAATACTGTCAACAATCAGACAGACTGAACAGTTGTCTTTGTATTGCGCTGCTGAAAAAAATACAGAGAATATCATGGACCTTAAGAACAATTCATTAAGTACAAGTAAGTCCTCGCTTATCTATGGTAATTAGGACTGGGAATGCCATTGCTACGTGATATAGTTGTAAGGCATAACATCAGATAACTGCATTGCCGAATTATGATGGCAGTTACATCAATTCCAATGGCTGTTTGTTAGGCAAATCCTGCACAGTTGCAGCATCTTACACTCATGAGACTGACATTTACTACTTCCTGTCAGATTTCCCATTGACTTTGCTTGTTACAAGCTTGCACTGAAAATTACAAATGGTAGTACTGTAACTGTGGGATGCTGCAATGTTGCAATTGTGAGCCAGTTGCCAAGCACCTGAATCACTACCACATGACTATGGGGATGCTGGGACAGCTGTAACTAAATGACCTCTCATATGTGTCCCTTATTCAGTGCATGGTAACAAATGATTGCTGAAGAAATGGATTTTAAAAGAGGACTCCCTGGATGACATAAAATTACATTGCTCACTGGAAACACTAATAATGAAGCTAGATATCCCAGACATTTAGTATGAAAACAAGAGTCACTGGAGCAGATCCTGATGTCTGGAAAAATTGAAGGCAACTCCCCCCAAAAAGCAGAGGCCAAGACAAGACTAGATAGATATTGTCACTGATGATACATGTATGTACATTAAAAAGAACGCAAAATAAATTCATTTTTTCCAAGTTTTTTTTACTATTTTTCACAGATTGTTTCACAATACAAAAACTACTTACATACAATCGTATTGTTTATTATTGCTTTTGTCATCCTAACTACACAAAAGCATCTACAAAATTATTACTATTGTAGATTAAAAATTATTAATAATTTAAGAAAAATAGCTAAGAGGGCAAAACCCTATTAAAAAAGATACATCACTGCTATCATAAGATGAAGTATCCTTCAAGTTGTGCTTGTCTTTTGATGGAAATATCCAATGTGCTAGCCTGACAAATACTTTGTCATTGCCTCATTTTGAGATTTTTTTCCCCCCTCCACTTTCTCAATCTAGCCTATAATCCTTGGATTTTTTTTTATTCTTTCACTAAATACTAACTAGTGCTGACCCTTCTTGGTTTTATGAGATTAGCCAAAATCAGCTAGATAACAGTAGGTAGAGCAGCTATTTGTACAGTACATGGCAGCACCAGGTAAATAAGATAAATAGGATGAGACCTGACAAATAATTGGATGACAAGACAGCAGAAATTCCAAACACAGAAGCTTAAATTGGATTTTTTTTAAAAAAAAATAGAAAAACAGGAAATGGCAAACTATTTTCCTATTGTTGTTGTTTTTTTAAAAAAAAAACCTACATGGGCGTTTCCATTAAATCATATTTAAATCCAAGTCAAAGTTAATTTGAAAGGGATCATGACATCACTTTCACACTGCTTTTAGATCTCTTAAAGCCTATTATCTACTTCCTGCCTTAATATTTTATGATTCTCAATAAACCGCTATACATAATATTGTGAACAATGTCACATTTTTGCTGTATTTTACAGACTAAGAAGAAAATTTGAAATGAGGCCACAAACTCATTCAGAATAAGAATGTGCCTATGACTGAAATTCTGGTTGATGTTTGTACAATGGGCATGATAATCTAAATGTTTTACAAGTGGACCATAGATAGCTGAAGGCAACTGTTAACCCATTACATAGGGAGATAATTAAAGTTCTGTATTTCATTGAAAATAAATTACTTGTCAGTATTAAAGGTCATGTATAATTTGGGACCCAGGATAATGGTAAAATACCATGATTAGGGAAAGCATACTAAAACGGTTTATCCACAGATAAACTTACTTGGATTCAGCTACAGGAATTCATACATAGATTCCTGAAAAAAAAATCTATAGATTCTTCCTAAGAAATAAGTCTCAATGAAGCATATTTCTACTAAGCAAGTTTAGGTCACAGTGTCAAAAAATAAAGTATGGTCAGGTATAAAAAGAGGTATACAGTATAATCATTCTGCTACCTATAGCTGATATACTGACACATATATTCCATCCTCAGTAGATGCCCATTCATAAAATATACTTGGCTGCCTATTTCATGCAGAGATGTTATTGAATGTGAACCGAATAAACCATTCAATGCTACCTTAGTAATGGATGTTGGGATTTTTAATTATCATGCCAAGTAGTCGATTGGAGACTCCTTTCCTCCTTTGTCCTCTGTAAATAGTGAGCCGAATTGAAGGTATTAATAATGTAAATGAAGTTAGCAGAAACAATAGGGGACCTACATGAGAATCTTGTAAGAAATATGAATTTACAGAAGCTGCAACTGGGATTGAAAAGATGCACATGTAGAATAATAACTCACAAAATAACTTGAAAATCTGACTCAATATTATATGTTTTAAAATGTTTGAACCGCTGACGCAGGCATCTTTTTACAGCTATCATGAATAGCTACTTCTGCTTCACAAAATAAGCCATCTTTTATTTGCTGAAATGTTACCGCATTTGGTGCAAAATAGGTCTCTTACATTTCTTAAGGTATTTTGGTTCCCTTCTCTGACAAACTTTCACCACTTCGTGCTTCTGTTATTTAAAGCAGAAAAATCATGACTTCAGTGAACAATCAAAGCGCCAATATTGTCTTGTATCTAAAGAATGTAATATGTCACATATGGCAGTAAAATATACATCCATTCACACAAACAAACATATTCTTGAGCCTTTTATTGTTATTCTGTTTTTGAGGGAGATGAAAAAGGGTAGCAATGAAAGATCTTTTATCTAACTGCACTTTAGAACATTTCAACCAAATATTAGGCAGAATTATATTCCAAACAGCACCACTTACGTTGGATCAGTGCCTACTTTGAAAGGTGGCAAAGCACATTGTGTAATCAGTCGTTTTCTTTTTCCTAAATTCATAAATTGTTTGTGAATTTGGAAGCTTCAGGAAAATTTTGAAGTTAGGTAAACAGATAATTATAAACCAGTATCTTAAGCAAAGTGTTCTAGAGAAACACCTAGCATGGGCCCCTAATCCACAGCTCCTAAGCAACTGAATTGGCAAAAAGGAGCATGTTGGTATGTTTTCTTCCAGTTTTTATACGAGACAGCAAAATGAAGTGAGGTAGGGGCAAAGAATAGACAATAAGGTGACACTTACTAACCAATATGTATATTTATTTAAAATATTTGTACTGCTGTCCATCTTACACCAAACCTTGGGAGGTTCCCAATGAAGAATTAAAGCAATGATTGGAAAAGAAATATAATTACATACATTAAAGAATCACATATAAAAAGATACATAACTGATATATCAAATTTGTAATCAGATCAAACACTGTTTGAGAGAAACATTTCTTGTAGGTTTCTTATTATTCTTATTACATTTCTCACCATAGATCTCTATTCTGAGTGATAAATTATGCACATCCCCTCACCTGTTTTTACATAGTGAAAAGATTTGTAATCTTAAAATTTCTTGCTGAAAAAGAATTACAAAGCTCTCTCTTTTTAAATTATGTATTAAGATAGGCATTCTTAATGAATGGTGAAATGATATCCTGTTTTATTTATACAAAGAACTGCTTTATTTTACTTTTAAAGAGGAACAGAACAGTAAAACAGTTTTGTGCAGACATACCACATAATCAGAATGCTCTATTTTGCATTTATACAATAAAATGATTAGAATATGTGAATTTGAGTGAAATATTTATCTAGGCTTTCCCCTATAACCAAAAGTGATTGCTTTTAGAGAGTTCTTTCCAATATTGTCAGTTCACTAATTTACAGGGTTCTATCAAGGGCAAAGATTCTTAATTTATTTCAATACTTTCCTTCCCTGCTCTGGATGAGTAGAACAGATCTGCTAAGGTGAAAAAATACCTGAGTATTGACAAATTGCAATTGGTAGCCGCCCTCCAAGAAATGTGAGAAAAACCTAGCAGCTCATTTGAGCTCCTGACTGATAAATATGTTGCATATTAATTTGCTAAGACCATTTTAGAAGTTAAACACATTCTGTTACTATTCACGTCATAAACACACAAGAATGAGGTAATTACATCACATCAAGTCAGGCACAATTCCTGTTGACCGACCACTATTCAGACATTGAGACTAGCAACAACTCGTAGCTCTTCTAACTATAGTCCACTTTTAATTGTATCCATCTACTGGTGTCCCCTTTTACTCTCCTTGGAAGTTTCGGCAAACAAAACTTTTTCTTAGTCTACATCTACATTTTTTTCCACCATCACACAATACTATTGGAAAGATCATTACTTTAATTATTCTGATTTTCATTGTTATGGAAGTTTGCTTCCTTCTGAAGACTGATGTCCACTTTACTTCTCCAGCACATTATCCATTTTTATCTAATCTCAAGAAAGAAAAATATCTACTAGAGTCACTTCTTACTATTTTACCTTTATCCAGATCGTTCACCTTACACTTTTAAATGTTCTTAATGATCTTCTAAATTTCCTTTATATTCAGCTAGCAGTGTCGTATATTATCTACCTAACTCAAAATATCAAAGCTTTGGCCTCTTGTTTTGATCCCAGCTGTCAGCCTTTTCAATCCTGTGCCTTTCTTGTAATGTATTTGCTGCAAAAATTTAAATAGAAAAGGAGCATTTTTTGCCTATGCACCTTTGTCACTCTCCCCTATTCTGAAACATTCTGTTGCCCAAACTGAGTTGTTGTAGTAGCTACTTGTTTATTGTAAAATGAACAATCAAATATTGGGATACATTAGCTTTAAGATGTTGATAAGACTTGATACAATTAATGAAGCAAAAGTAAATTTTCTCATATATTTCCTTGCTCTCTCCATTATCTACCTTACCCTTTACCTTACCTCCACTATCTATATACCTGTTAGCTATATGTCCTCATGTTTCTTCATAGAATGAAGTATCTAAATTTACTTCTGTAGAATTTCTCTCCTCCTTTATGGCACTGTTCTTAAGAAGCTTACTTTGCTTGCATGAAGAAATTAGTAGATGTTTTGATAATTTGTTCATTCTATGGAATCTCCCTTTCTCATTTGGAAGCCACACAATCTCATTCTATATTTATTGACATCAGCATGCAACTGTATTGCTTTTAATTTGACAACTGATGCATTGTACTATCATACCGAACTTTCTAGTGGAATTGCTTCCAGCCTGCATTACCTTTCTACAACTGTTTCTGTCATCCTATAATCCAGTTCAGTAAGGGTTTCAGTATTGCTGTTCAATACTCCTTTGACATTTACCTCCCATTATTATTATTTTTGAGCATTATCTTAGTTTTACATTTTCCTGTGATTTCTCTGTCCTTTTAAAAGATATCTCTCATTTCAGTTTTGTTGTTATTTTCCTCTACTTGTTGACATTCTTGACTGAGATATATTTGCTTGTCCTCCCTTCCCTGAAGTTGAAAGATTGTTCAGTTATTGTATTCTCTTACTGACTTTCATCCTCAGCCTTTCCTTGACTGTCATGCTAGCTTGTTTTTGAAACCCATTTGGACCTTTATCTTTTTGACATTTAGAGTATATCTTTTCCACTTCCATTTCCAGAATGTCTCTTATCTCTTCACATAGCTCCTTAGGTTCACTACTAAGCCAGTTAAGCTTACTAAATTTATTCCTTATTCTGATTTTATGTTCTGACTGTATGTCCTCCAAGTCATGTCTTGCTGGCGTGCATACTCTTTTTCCTTTTGCTAAGTCTAAATCATATATTTGTCACTAGCAATTCATATTTCGCTCACAGTTTGCACCTGTCTTGGCTGAATGGTTCATCATTTCTCTATCTTCTATTATTATGTAGTCAATGTGATTTCAATGCAGCTCTTTGTAATATACATTTGTATATATTTTAAGCAGTTTTGCTAAAAAAAAAATACCCCACCAAGAATTCTTTTCATAATACACATAGTCCTCAATTTACAGTAGTTTAGTGATCATTTGAAGTTACAATGAAAAAAGTGAATTATGGCCATTTTCAACACTTATGACCATTGCAGCCTCCTCATGGTCATGTGATCAAAATTTGGATGTTTGGCAACCGACTCATGTTTATGAAGGTTGAAGTGTCCTGGGATCACATGATCCCCTGGTGCAGCCTTATGATGATTGCAGCAAAGTCAATTGGGTAAAATAGATTCACTTAACGACCAAGTTACTAATGTAACAACTGCAGTGGTTCATTTAACAACTGTGGCAAAAAAGATAATAACAACAGTCTCACTTAACAACATAAACTTTGGGCTCAATTGTGGTCGTAAGTTGAGGACTACCTGCACTCTGTTAATCCACCTCTTGGGTTTTTGCATATTGTATACCCAATAAAAAACTTTCTGTGCTTGGAAGTTGTTTCATTTCTTCACATTTTTATATTCTGATTATTCATTAATAGTATGACATTGTATTTTGATATTGCATTCAGCGTCATTTGCAATGTGCCATAGAATTGTTCAATGTCTTGTTAAACTGTCTCTGCAGTACACTTATAACATTGGTGCTTCAATAATTTCATGCCGCTGGGTTCTCCCAGGCCTCTGGGCTTCTTCTTGTGCTATGAATACTTTAATGTTGAATGCACACACAAGCATGGGCTTCCCTAGAAATCAAAAGGGCTACTGCAGTTTCTGAGGTCCATGTATGCAAAATCCTAATGGGATCGGCATATATATTTAAAATATATATATTTATATCCCTACTAAATAAGAGGGAAGCGGGGGAACCCTTGCAGGGTAGAGCTGAGGATTATGCCCAATTCTTAGCGGACAAAATTGCTCGGTTTCGGTCGGACTTGGACTCCATCCCTGCAGTTCCAGCCGAGGCGCAAGAGGATCAAGTAGACCATCTCTGGGTTGAGTTTCAGGATGTTGCCCCCGGGGATGTGGACAAGGCCATGAGGGCTGTAAGTGCCTCCACCTGTGTACTGGACCCGTGTCCCTCATGGCTGGTTACTAACAGCAGTGGGGTGACACGAGGCTGGATCCAGGCGGTTGTTACCGCCTCTCTTCGGGAGGGGAACTTCCCCGCCGCACTGAAAGCGGCGGTGGTGAGACCCCTCCTAAAGAAGCCATCTCTGGATCCAGCTGTTCTTAATAACTATCGCCCAGTCTCTAACCTTCCCTTCCTTGGGAAGGTTGTTGAGAAGGTGGTGGCCTTCCAGCTCCAGCGGTCCTTGGAGGAAGCAAACTATCTCGACCCCTTCCAGTCAGGCTTCAGACCCAGTTACAGCACAGAAACCGCTTTGGTCGCATTGACCGATGATCTTTGGAGAGCCAGAGATGGAGGACATCCCTCCATCCTGGTTCTCCTTGACCTCTCAGCGGCGTTCGATACCATCGACCATGGTATCCTTCTGCGACGACTGCGGGAGGTGGGAGTGGGAGGCACCGTGTTGCGGTGGTTCTCCTCCTACCTCTCGGACAGGTCGCAGTCGGTGTTAGTGGGGGGGCAGTGATCGTCCCCTAGGCCCCTAACATATGGGGTGACTCAGGGTTCGGTCTTATCCCCCCTACTATTCAACATCTACATGAAACCGCTGGGAGAGATCATCCGAAGGCACGGGATAAGATACCATCAATATGCGGACGATACCCAGTTGTATCTGTCCGCCCCGTGCCAACTCAATGAAGCGGCAGACGTGATGAACCGAGGCCTTGAGGCCGTTATGGACTGGATGAGGGCTAACAAGCTTGTACTCAACCCAGAAAAGACCGAGTGGCTGTTGTGCTTCCCTCCCAAAGATTCGACCAATATTCCATCACTCAGGCTGGGGGGTCAAATTTTACACCCCTCAGAGAGGGTTCGCAACTTGGGAGTCCTCCTGGATCCACAGCTATCTCTTGACCACCACCTGATGGCTGTGACCAGGGGGGCATTTGCCCAGGTTCGCCTGGTGCGCCAGTTGCGACCCTACCTGAATCGGGAGGCTCTCACAACAGTCACTCGGGCCCTTGTGACCTCTAGGCTGGAATACTGCAATGTGCTCTACATGGGGCTGCCCTTGAAGAGCATCCGGCGACTTCAGCTAGTCCAGAACGCGGCCGCGTGAGTGATTGTGGGTGCACCTCGGTTCACCCACATAACACCTATCCTCCGCGAGCTGCGCTGGCTACCTGTCGATCTCCGGATGCGCTTCAAGGTGCTACTAGTCACCCATAAAGCCCTGCATGGTAGTGGATCTGCGTACTTGAGAGACCGCCTTCTGCCAATTACCTCCCTGCGACCAATTAGATCTCATAGATTGGGCCTCCTCCGAATTCCATCGGCCAGCCAGTGCCGGCTGGCAACTACAAGGAGGAGGGCCTTCTCAGTAGTAGCCCCGACCCTTTGGAATGAGCTCCCCATGGAGATTCGTACCCTCACCACCGTCCAGGCCTTCCGCACAGCCCTTAAGAACTGGCTAGCCCGTCAGGCCTGGGGACAAAGATAGCCGCCCCTCCCGAATAATGAATGAATGTTGCTTATTATTTTTTACTATATGTGTCTACGTCATTGTTTGTATTCCCCTTCCTGATTTTTATGTGAGCCGCCCTGAGTCCCCTCAGGGAAAAGGGCGGCCTATAAATGTTAATAAACATCTAAACATCTAAACAACATCTAAAATAACAACATAGCTTAATAATAAATTTTAGAAGGAGAAAGAACACTCAGAAAACATATTTAGTTCAGTCCCATTAAATCTAGTGAGCTCTCATTACTTGTCCCAGCTTCTGCCAATCTAGCAGTTCGAAAGCATATAAAAATGCAAGTTGAAAAATAGGAACAGTGCTCCGTATGCCTTAGGCGTTAAGTCATGCTGGCCACATGACCACAGAGACATCTTCAGAGAGTGCTGGCTCTTCGACTTTGAAACGGAGATGAGCACTGCCCCCTAGAGTCAGCACATATGTGCGAGGGGAACCTTTACCTTTATTAAATCTAGGTTTTCATTTATTTTGTCCTTTTTTCCCCAAGAATATGGAGGGGGCAATTTTAAACATACAGAGTGATTTTTTTGGAAGAATAATGAAAGAAACTATTAAATTTGTATCCAGGTTTCATAATTCCCCTTCCCCTAGATTTCTAATACTATTTTTCTACTGTTTGGATTTATTTGCTTCTTATTCTATCTACCCAAAATAAATCCAAAGGTTGGATTTCTTGGCTGCAAATAAAAATGTTAATGGTGTACAGACAGAAAATATGGTAATTTTCCCTCCTGAACTTTTGACGCATGTATGGAATTCCCTTCCCTCCTTTATGTACCAGACAATGAATTAGAAACTTGTACTTCAATCTTTGGGATTTCTTTCTTATAACCATAGTATGTGTGTTTATGCATTGAGGGAAATTCTTTAATTTAATTGAATTTAGGTTTCTGTGTCGATCCTGCACCAACTGCTCT
Organism: Thamnophis sirtalis; assembly: GCF_051295495.1. Lineage (NCBI taxonomy): Eukaryota > Metazoa > Chordata > Lepidosauria > Squamata > Natricidae > Thamnophis > Thamnophis sirtalis. The sequence goes on along the minus strand of NW_028261386.1, from coordinate 76,226,452 downwards.
AGGGAGATTGGAGGCAAGGTTTTTTTTTTTTTGTTGTTGTTGTTGTTTTTTTGTATACAGGTGTCCTTTTTCTATTCTATGCAAAACAGAATACCTGGCACAGGGAAATGCTACTTATGTGTATTTTGCACTGGAAAATTCTTCTTGTTAAAATCACCTATAAATACATCTTTTTAGAATTTTTGCTATGCAAGAAGAATACAATTGATTAGCTGGGGAAATAGAAGCCCTGGTAGCACAGTGATTAGAATGCAGTATTGCTGGCTAACTCTGCCCACAGACTGGAGTTCGAACCTGATGAAGCTCAAGGTTGACTCAGCCTTCCATCCTTCCAAGATCGGTAAAATGAGGACCCAAATTGTTGAGAGGGCAATATTCTGACATTGTGAGAGAGTATTGTAAGACACTATGGAGTGGTATAAAGGTCTAAGTGCTACTGCTATTTTTTAAAATAAACCTGTCTCATTATCACTTTTTCCTACTAAGTTCAACATAAAGTTACACTCTTCTGAACAAAGACGTGAGATTTTCATCAGCATGTCTGACTTATTATACTCCTGGTTTTTTATTATTCCTACATATCTCAAATCTTTTTTTGGTATAAAGTCCAATAAGTAAGTAAGTACCTGGTCTGCTTTTTTTTTTTAAGGCACCACGATCCTATTTCTAAGTTTACTAAAACAAAGGAACCAAATAAATAATTCCTCTTCTTGAAAGTTTTAAATCTGAGTAATAAACAGCCCCAAATCAAATCTGCTGCAGATCCATTATAGAATGTATCTTGGTGGTCTCCATCCATCATTTGTTCCTGCCATTTGTCAAGATTTTGCCTTTAGCCTTGAGGTCTAGCTTACGGTCAGAACAGTAAGTGAAGCTCCTCTATTATTTAATTTCCATTTAATAAATTTCCTATGAACTGGTAATTGATTACTGCAAAATTAATCACTCATTTTGGCACCTTTCTGGGCTACAGATCACAGCACTAAAATGCATTTCCCACACTACATTCTATTTCATTATCCATTTTTATCACAAATATCAAGGCACAAACTTTGAGGCAAATCATTTTTCACTGAATGAACTGTTCAGTAAATTCATTTATCACAATATTATTTTAATAATAAAACACAGGAGCAGGCTAGGAGAGCATCATACAATGAAAAAATAGCCTAGTAGTGTCTCGGTGTTCCTATTCAGAATAGTTTTTTCCTTCTAACTTTTCTAAAACATACAGAAAGCTTTGCCAGATTTGTGTTCTTATTCCTGATTTATTCCAGCTCCACGTCAGCTGCCCCGGTCTTCTGGAGTTATTTATTAGTACAGTAAGAAAACTGAGAGTCTCATAACACCTGTTGATTACTATTATTGTCAATCTTCTTTTCAAAGCACCTCATATGGGTGGTTTTTTTTATTTATGAAGACCTGCTTGCATTACCCAAAAATATTTTCAAGACTTTCCATTTTTCATTCTGTGATGATTAAAAAAAGAAAACAAAAATAACAGTGACCACAATGGCAAAACATGGGAAACTTACAAAGGGACAGTTTATATTTTGGAATCTTTTCCTCATCTGTTGGTTCAAAGATCACAAATTATGTCTGAACTTTAGATGATCATGAAGGTTTTCAGTTTCTTGAAGACTTATTTGGGCATTCTGATCCTTAAGAGTTGAACAAGCATTTAACAGATCTTGGCAAAGAAACAACCCCTTGACACTCTAATATACAAAGCTGGTTCTTGCTATATCCTTTCTCCCATGTTAGACATTTTCAAAACTGGTGGAGGGATAGAGTTGTATTGACGTGGCAAAACCCATAGCAGATGAACTGGCATTTCAGTCCAATGAGCATTAAGCAGCTACTCATGGAACTGCTTTTATTTCCTCTCTATCTCCTATTAATTTTCCTCAACTTCCTGATATAATGCAATTCTGGGGCAACATAAGAAAATCAAATACACAATGGAAGTTTGGAACCTACCATTTTTAGATCTCACCATTCAGTGCAATATCCCTCCACACCCATGAAGATAGAAAAGGATAATGAATGAAGGATTCCCTCAATTCACTCCTAGCAATTTACCAGGAAAAAACAATCTATACAGAAGTTGAAAATTTACTTAGATGTCTTAGATGTCAACAGTGTTGTATGAATATGAATGTCATCTGGAAATTTTTAAACTACACATGTATGTCTTTTGTGTATTACATTACCATTCTATATATATATAACAAACTTCATTTGTATAAATAATAAAAAAAATGTTATAATAACATAAAAACATGTTTTAAACCAATAAAAAAGGTTGGAGATTTCAAATTATATTTTATGAGGATATTTCATAATTAAAGGGATATATTTTTTCCCATATGGTTTGAAGTTCTTTAGGAAACTTCAAGCTAACAGTGCAATACTTCATTCATTCTCACTTGTTAACCTTTTGAGGTAGATCCAGTCAAGAAACAGACATCACAGGGATTGCAGGAATGCTTCAATGTTCTGTAGAGCATAATTATAAGAATCTTGATTGACCAGTTTCTCTGTTCAATATAATACTAAACAAACAAGGTGGGGTTATTTTGGTTTTTTCTTGTATTTGCTTCAACATCTGGACTGTGAATTTGCTTTTCCAAGTCCTTTATTAGTGTCTCGTTCCTTCTTTCCTTCCCATCTTAATGGTTCTTTTTCTACCATTCCCAGGTTCTAAATTCTTTTACATTACTATAGAAAAATTATAGTAATGTCTTTAAATTGAGGTAAAACCCTAGGGAATTCATGCCCATGTAGTTTTCTGAATGACTACATGGTTTGGATCTACCTATAGAAACCAGGAAAAATGGTGGCAGGCAACAAAGGGAATAATATAGTGCTTTCCCAAAAATGCCATTCACCAAAGTTTGAAGAATAGAAACACAAAAATATAAACACAAAGAAAAATCATATGCAATGCCTAGTTTCCCAACCTTATCAACTAAAATTGCCAACTCTAAATGAAGATGACAACCTGCCATCAAAATATGCATACATGGCCCTTTTGTATGTGCCTATTTGGATGCATTTATCTCCCTGCAAACAGACTCTCTAAAAGGTCAGAACCAGGCCAAATATGTTAACTGAATTAATAATTACTAATTTTAATTAATTTCTTGTAAAATAAATTGTTCAAAATGATACTTAGGCTCTTGGAGTGCTAAGCTAAAACCAAAAAGAAAAAAGAAAATAAAAGCAACTTACACTTATGGGCTAGCCTAGAAGAGTAGCTGAGAACAGCTACTAACACAACTACAGCCGTGTTAGTTAACCTTTTGACAAATGGGTGCTAAATGAATAATATAATAACAGAGTTGGAAGGGATCTTGGAAGTCTTCTAGTCCAACCCCTTGCTCAAATAGGAAACCTTATATCATTTCAGACAAATCATTGTCCAATCTCTTCTAAAAAATCTCTACTACTGGAGCATTCACAACTTCTGGAAGCAAGTCATTCCACTGATTAATTGTTCTCACGGTCAGGAAATTTCCCCTTAATTCTAGGTTGGTTCTCTCCTTGATTAGTTTCCATTCATTGCTTCTTGACTGCTATCAGGTGCAATAGGTTGACTCCCTTTTCTTAGCGGCAGCCCCTTAGATATTGGAACAGCATCATGTCATCATTCCTAATCTATCTTTTCATCCTCACCGAGACAGAAGGGGCAGGCTCACTGTGGCAGGTAGTTCATGAATAATTAAGCCTTTCTGTGAAAGCCATTTTGTATTTGTATGCTATGCCATATTTTTATTGTTTGCTCCAAAATTTTATCTTTGAGAACTTAGGCGATTCTACAACATTCAACATTCATGTGTTGTATTTATGTTGCCAAGTATAGATCTATCACATCCCCATTTCCTACATAATAACATATGAGGGCAGAAGTGGTATGTAACACACTTTTTTTTTTCAAATTCCTATCTAAACATTGGCAAATAAAGACTGTTTGTGAGTATCAGAACTTTGGCTTTGTCAACTGGAGCCAGACATGTAAAAATTAAGAAAAACCATTACAAAACAAATAAAATCATTGCTCTCATAATTTACAATCCTGATCTTTACATTTTCTTCTAAGTGCAGGCTGCAATTGTTATTAATGCATGTTTTTCCCTTGGATAACTTTGAAAGGATAATTTCTAGTTTTCAGTTATTAACTTTGTTATCCTGCTTAAGTCTCTTGGCTGGAGCCATACTAATCTTATTTGAACCATAGATGAATAAAGAGAGCTCCTTTTATTAAGAGGGGAGGTTATAACATACAGTAATTGGCTAGAAACACCAATTAATGGAATGGCAGGCGTGCATTTTGTTGTTAGGGCTTTTTTTCGGCACCTACTTATAAATAGGAAATTTATTATGGTTCTTTTTACTTGTTATGACTAAGCAGAGCCATCACTTTGAATGTGACAGTGAATATAAAATATATTTTTTGTAAAACAGAACTCAGTTACATCTTTAAGAACATGAAATAGTTCCCAGATACTTGGTATCTACATAGTTTGCAGTACCTCTATCCTGGGCCTTGTTATTTGTCTATTTTGGTAAATTAAATTGCCCCAATGTTTCAACCTTTCTTCATTAAGTGGCTGCTCCACCTAATTAACTGTTCTATTAGGTCTTTTCTGCTCTATAATCTTCCATAATTGTCCCATGGCAGTGTGAAGTCTACCTAAGAAGGAGGTATCTAAGAATAATAGAAGCAGCTGTGGAAAAATGGAGCAAGAGACATAACAATTGCTGAATTCGTTGTCCTAAGTCCTGGTGCATCTGAAGATTTGTTTCCTGTTTGAGGGATTGTTTGCCTAGAAAATGTAACCCTTATAAGGCCTAAATAGGACTTCTGCACTTTCTTTCTTTTCCCTTCACTCCATCTCCCTCATGGGTTGCTTTTCCTGTCTTGTGTTGGAAAAAAGAAAGGGAATGTGTGAAGGAGAGAAGAATTAGTATAGGCAGATGAGAATCAATTAATTTTGTAAATAGAATGATTTTGTAACTGTTTATTGTGGCTTAGTCGGGGATTTCTGGAAATCAACATAGTTGTTTGTTTGTAGAATGCAAGATTAACTTTAATTTTAACCAGATTTAAATTAATCTAAAAATAAATGGGTGAGATGGGTACTGTACTGCATTGACTACACCAGCTTTAAAGAGCATTTGGGGGGAGGGGTATTAGGACAAAATTGTTAAAATTTTGCAAAAAAACCTGGTACAAGGAGGAAACTAAAGCCACTGCTGATCACAAAATATTGGCAAACCAGCCTTCATACAATTTACATTTATAAAGCTATCATAGAAAAATCTATTTGCACTGCCCTTTCCTAATCACAGAGACTCGATGAAACACATTCCAATGAGTTTTTCCCAATGTTTATGCACATTGTTTTCCAATTGGAAAAGGATGTGCTCTCCCCCCAGATCCTTCCTAGCATTTAATTCTGCCAAACGAGAGGAAAACCCATCAACTGTTGATCTGCTGACATGCTTTGCTTATAGAGTTTTCTCTCTTATACTCTCAAGTATGCTCTTTTGATGCAGTAAGGCTTGCTACAATACTGTGTACAACACTACATCAGGAACCACAGTGAACAGACTCTTTGGTACATTTGTTAATATAGTTAAACCTTCAATTTAATAGATTAAAAGGATAAACTGATGAAGTAGAAAGATTATTAAATTCAACTTCGATTTTATGCATATGTAACCTACTCGATGCAATGTTATGAATGCAGAAAATAACAAATGGAACTTTACACTTATTCAGAAGCTCCTGCAGTTTACCCAGAAATTATCCATTACGTCAGAAGTCTGCTAAATAGAAATCTATTAAATTAGTATTTATAAGCAGATACATGCACAGCACACATAGATGCCGTCTACCCCAAATCAGTAGATGATCTTTCCCAGCAATGTCGTGTAGATGTTAAACAGAAAGGAAAGAACATTGAACCCTGTGATACCAGAGCTTCAGCTAGATCTCCCATCAACACTGGGATCAACCATAGAGAAAGCAACAACTGCAACATAGTGTACTAATCCTTATAATTACAGAAAGATAATACAATATATGGTGTTGGAAAGTAAATGAGATGTCATGAAGAAGTAGGATAGATGCATTACTCATATCCTGGCTCTGCTAGGAATCATTAACAAGGATGACACATCTTAGCAGTGGTGGGTTTCTACCGGTTTGGACTAGTTTGGCTGAACCAGTAGTGGTTTGGCAGCCTGAGTTGCTGGAACCCGCAGCAAGCCAGGATTGCCACGCCCCCAAAACGGTTCTCCAGGAGGTGCCGCCATATTGGTTTTTTTGCACTGCACATTTTTTAATTGCAAAAATTCAAGGAAAAGCAAACTGACTCTAGGAAAACTTTCTGTAATAAGACATAGGGAAGAAGAGGTGTTGTTGAGAGACTGGCAGCTACTACCAGCAGATAGGAAGACTTTTATTCAACTGTCAGGATCACAAGCATAGTGAGCAGCATTTCCTGGTGAGAATCCTGTCTAGAGCTTGGAGCTTAGTAGCAACTAGAAGCAATCACACTGAAGCAGTATCCAATCCCAGCTAGTGTAAGAATGTTTGGAAAAAGGGAATGGTTGTATGCTACTTTGTAAACTGTGTGTCAGGCCTGCAGCGGTTCCTTTAAGAATCTTTGGCCTGCCACACTCTTATTAAGGGGGGGGGGGATTTAGCAAAGGGTAGAATGTGTTGTTTTCAAAATAAGAAATTCTTTCCTAGAAGCTCAAGTCATCTTTTGTCTTCCAAACCTGAACACCTGGACGGAAGCAGTTAGGCGTGGATGCCAGTGTGTAAGAAGATTGGACCATGTGATGGACTGTGGGTGTGGGGGCAAGATCATGAACCTTTAACTGGGTGGGATTCTGATGTAACTTCCAGAGTCAGAATCGCATAGCTCTATGCCAACATGCCTGCTTTATTAAATTGAAACTTTAAGCATAGTTTTGGCTTCGACTCTGATTTAATTTTACATGGTATTTGGAAAGCTTACACTGTGATACCTTTAGATACATTTGTCTGAAATGGTATAAGGTTTCCTGCCTAGGCAGGGGGTTGGACTAGAAGACCTCCAAGGTCCCTTCCAACTATTACCTTTGGTTGAACTGTGTATTATAAGACTGAGTATGAAGGATTGAGCATTAAACACATATTCATTGGCAACATCACCATAGAAGAGTGGAATTGACTTGGAGCAATACTCTGTTGTTGGGGAAAGTGTGTACAGCATTGCTATGTTGTGTTGTGTTCAGTCCTTGGAGAGCAAAAAGCCCTCACAGAATTGTGCCATTGAAGCTGTGCTATTGAAAGTCTACCTTGGTGCCAAGGAAAAGAATTTGTTGCAGCCAATACTCTCATGTTGCCTTACAGGGAAGTGGACAATAACATAATACAGTGAACATAATTTCCATCTGCACACAAAAAAAATCTGCACCAAAGAGCTTGCCAGGATTTGAGACATATCTGTGAAGGGACACTGGATGAGGTTCAGTAACCCATCAGTCTAATTACATTTTCTGTTTAATGAGCACCATTTATAAATCTTCATCAAATTAGATGACCCCAATGTCTAGAACATATAAAAGTGCCTGAAGAAGCTCACTAATTAACCTGCCTTCATAATTTAATTCTGCTGGATTGTTTTGATAGTCCAGACTCCAATAATAAGTACACCTTTTAAAAAGTGATTTTATTAATTTACAATAATCATCCTAGCAATTTGCAATAGAACTTAAAGTGAATGCAGCAGTTTACTAGCTTTGGTTTATCTGATGGCATTGGGTTTGCAACCAATTATATATGGTTGTTAGGTTGAAGTGTTCAACCAAAGTGTTGGGTTTATCTGTAAAATTAGTAATGCCTTCAATTTATTAATTAATGATTGTGGCTCTGCATCACTGCCATTATTGTCACCCTCAAAGGACAACAATGATTGCAGGAGGGAAAATGCATTTTTATAAAGTACAGTTGCTCAGTTACAGGTTCATAATATATGTTACTTTGTTTAAAAATATTATAACATATACATTTGTTACTCATCAGCAAAGACCACTTATGACATGTAGCTCCAATCCTTGTTTCCTTGGTGACTAAGCCTACTGTTTAATCATCCCACAAACTGCCTGCCAGGCACTTCAAAAACCCTGTGTATAACTTGTAAATGTCTTAAATATTACTTGTTCCAAAAGAAGTGACAGGCTTTCCCACAAAGTAATCTACGTTTCAGTGACAAATGGTGTAATTAATTCTATACTGCATTGGTAACTAGCCAAAGATATACAACAGCCACTTGCACAGAAAGGTAACTCAAAGACCATGGGGCATAAAGCCAATGGTTGCAGCACAGCAGAAGCTGCCATTCAGTGGGATAGCATAAACTCATTGCAAGAAGTTCCAAATCAGTTAATACAAGGAAGCCTATCAAAAATGTGCTTTTGACTAACAATGTCAAAAGCATTGTGATAACAAGGAAAACAGTTATAGCCCATGTATCTGCAAATGCCGTACTTTTCATTATAAATCAAGAATTCATAAAGTGTTTGCAACCTTTATGCTGCAATTGGTTAAAATGACTTAGGTGATTGACAGATGAGAGAGAGATAGATAGATAGATAGATAGATAGATAGATAGATAGATAGATAGATAGATAGATAGACAGACAGACAGACAGACAGACAGACAGACAGACAGAATGATAGATAGATAGATAGAATGATAGACAACCAGAAAAATCAAGATGCTTTTTGGAAATTTAACCTAATATGGTGCCAAGTGATCATCATTACTTTCAAAATAGGCAGATGAAGTTTTATAAAGAAGCATTTTCAGAGATATAGTGTTAAGTAGTAGAATAATTGCTTTCACTTATGCTTAATTTGATTGTAGGTTCAAAATCATGCGAACAAAAATTGAAATGCATCACCCAATAGTTGTAAAAGAATTGGTTAAAAGCTGAACTTGATTTTGAAAAAAAAAGGTTTTGAAAAAGCATGCATAATTGTTATAACAATTTATAATTTTTGAATGGACAATTGATATGTAAAAATAGAACTTTACACTTTGGAAGTTTAGTAAACAGAGACAGAAGATTGAGAAGAGGAAAGCTAAAAGCTGAACTACAACACAGGTCTGCAAAAAATTTTTTTTTGAGAGCTGTTTTGGTTATTCCACGCAATCTCTTCCAAGGTAGCAGGGAGCTTGGGTACTGGTATATCTGTGTCATGGGAGATGGTACAAATTGCTGAGTGAAGATTGGGGTATGAAATGGAATGCTTCCATTTGGAATTAAACCCTTTCACATCGCATGAACAAAAGTAACAGTCATCACTATGGTTCTTTTGCTCTCACCATACCATAGGAATTCCGTAATGGAAATATTTTTTCTTACCCTTGAACCAGTTTCGGAGGTCCTCAAGACACCATTATCACACTTTATGAGGAGCCCAAACTTTAACTTGATCTCCAATTTTTAGTCCAAAATATGCAAAGTATACTTTTTTCACAAAGTCTGTAATATTCGGCTGTTGCTTCAACACTGTATATTCACCACAGATGAAACAGAAACTGCCTGGCAAATTAATACTCTTTCGCAGAGCCATAACATAACGGTTGAAGAATGACGAGCTAACATGAATTGTGATGAAAAAGTGTGAACAGCCTAGAACCAAGAACCTGATGATGATTCGTGCACAAGTGTGGCATGCAGGAGAGAGCAGTTCTGTGTCTGTACACGAGATGTCACAGTGTTGGCCACGCCCCCTGCACTGACTGGAGATGCTGCTATCTGCCCTGTGTCTCCCTCCCACTGGATTCTTCAGGAAAGATTAACCCCTTCTACCATTAGAAGCATAGACTTAAAACTTGCTTAGCTTATGTATATATTGCTGACCATCAGATTTACAGTGCTATTTTTTTTTACATAACTTGGACAAACCCTTTAAGATTTTTTGGGCATTTTATATCTTAAATGCACTTATGTGAATTAATTAATAGTAATTTGGACTTTAAATTTGGTTAAAAACCCATAATATAAAAAATACTAAAATTTAAAAAAAAATGATAAATTTGAAGACAATTTTGCATGTTGTGGTAAATCATGACGTCTAGGAGTTTTTTTCAATATTTTATTTATTTTCAGCATACCAAAATACATGGAAATTAGATGAAAATAATCAAACAGCTTTTTAGTTGCAGACCTGTGAACTGGCAGCTAGCTATTATAGTGGTTTTTGAAATCTAGTGGAAAAATAGAACTTATGCTGTATCTAAATATATCTGTACTTTCCACTTTGCTTATGTATTAATTAATTAATTAATATTATAGTGACTCTAGAGGATTTCAAACACCTCTTCAAGAAATGCTGTTTTGATTCTTCTTCTGTTCAGCTCATGATATATCTTAAAATATGATATAATATTGTATTTGTGACCTAAGCATATTGGATTTTTAAAAAAATCCTTTATGAGTGTACTTAAATGTTATTTCTTTATGAGCACACCTCCCACTCTCTCCCCCCCACACACATATATGCTGAAAATGCACAGCTCATCTGCCATCCTTAAATTCTTTAAGAGATGAGACGGCTACTATATATCTTTAGCATTCAAATTATCTGAAGTGAAGTCAATAGGATATCTTCTTTATGATGCCCAACAGGTCCCTTCTCCAATTTTGCACCATTAGAAATTATTCAATCAAATTTCTAAAATTGACACATCAAGTCTCAAAATGTATTTCTATCTGCTATCCTGATGTTACAAACAGAATTCATAAAAGTGGAGGCTAAAGTGTGTAAGACCATACTAAATTATTGGCTCAAATTATCCCCTTTTCCCCTTGGTTTTGATTTTCAGTCCACATGGAAACACTAAAATATCATCTTTGGGGTTGTCTCCACATTTTCTACTTAGCTTGGGATATCAGAGTACTCCTTAAAAAGTGTGTAGAAGAGGGGTGTAAAACTCAAGGCCCAGGGGGCTGTATCCGGCCCACAGGGTACTTAGATCTGGTCCACTGGGCTGCCTTGGAAATAGCAAAGGACCAGCCCATGGTGCCTCTGCCAGTGAAAACAGAGCTTGGGAGGGTGCCCACTGGTAGAGGGTTGCAGGAAGCTGTTGCAGAAAAAAATGAAGCTTGGGAGCCCATTTTCATTGGCAGAGCGCTTGGGCCAGCATAGGTGCCCCCCACATGAATGATGTTGAACTGGCCACGCCCACCCTGGCTACATTCCCCCAAAGTCAAACACAACCCTGATGTGTCCCTCAATGAAATCGAATTTGACATCCCGGGTATAGAATATCAATTGGATCTACCTGGGTTCTCAACCAACAGGCAATCTGTGTCCCCTAGATCAGTGGTCCCCAACCTTTTTATCGCCGCGGACCAGTCAGCCTTTGATAATTTTACCGTGGCCCGCTGAGCGCGCGCAGGGGTGAGGGGGCGTTGTTCACGACGACAACTTTGGGCCACACGTGCGTACCTGCGCGGGGCTCTCTTCCCTGGAGCCTTTGCGCACGGCCCAGGAGCTTTTGCGCACAGCCCAGGAGCCTTTGCGCTGCAGCGATCATGTCCCCCGGCCGCTGCAGCGATCATGTCCCCCGGCCGCTGCAGCGATCATGTCCCCCGGCCGCTGCAGCGATCATGTCCCCCGGCCGCTGCAGCGATCATGGCCCCCGGTCGCTGCACGGCCCGGTGCCAGGTACTCCACGGCCCGGCATTGGTCCGCGGACCGGGGGTTGGGGATCACTGCCCTAGATCGTATTTAACTAATCTTGAAGTACCTCCAAAATAATGATCCTGTCAGATTCCATATTCAATGTTATGGCTTCCCCTCAACTGACTTTGAAGGCTAGTACAGGAAGATTCCCTATCTGAAGAGACAATAGTTTTGTGACTCTGAACACACAGAAACAGCAAACCATATACTTCTCCAGTGCTTCTTATAGACTTATAGAGATGTTCAAACTAGTCTTACTTTATCATTTTCACATAAACATCAAGGGTGCACAAGGAAATTCTACATCTTCCAGTTCCTTTCAGGTTTCAACTCTGCTATAACAAATAATATTGCCGGTTCTATGCAGTAGCAACTAATGAGCCTCAAATACTCTACATTAAATAAGATAAATAGATATGGTCTGCCACTTACTAACACATAGGCATGTATGTGTGTGTGTATGTTTATGTACACCCTACTTATGCTGGTCTAGCAAATCAAATAAAAATGGATTTATTACAAGAAGAGACTATAACACAAAATAAATTTAATTTGGGGACCATTAGTGTAATGAGAACAGTAAGGGTTAGGGAGATGGATAGAGTAGAAATAGGAAATATAAATAAATAAATAAACATGAAACAAACAGTACAATTTAACCAATTCCTACAATTTTTCTTGTATATTACAAACTATAGATTCATGTGTAAACTACAAACTATAGATTTATTGCATTGCACATTATCTCTCCTTTTTGACTTTTGGAATGATCTTCCTGCTTATTTTGGTTAGGTTGAATATATCCAGTATTCTTTTAGTTTACTTGAAAGCCTTTGAGGGGGGAAAAATTACTAATTAATGAAGTTATTAGAGAATTTCAGTGATATAGTAAGCTGTAGGGAATAAGTTTTTTAAAACTATCTCAGGGTATAGAGAAAGATATGCCTAGATTATTAATACCCCATGCTCTCTAAAGATTTCTCCCTTTTTCTTTTAAACAATAGCTATAATGATATAGTACTTTAAAGAGAAGACAAGTAAAAATATATTTGTTTCTGGAAACGTCTATTAATTGGAGTCCACAGAGAACATAACTGAATCATACGATAATGTAGTAATTTAAGCATTTTATCTCTGAGATAGTTTAATTAGATTAATTTATTTAATAAGTAATCTTCCATTTTGAAGGCCAGTTTTTAAAAAATCAGTTGACACAGAAAAATATTGCAAAAACTGATCCTCCAGAGGCTATTCCAGAGTGTCTCAATGAGATGATGTCCTTCAGTAATGGGATAAGGGGATGTTTTAAATTATGCAATGAACATGCTGTAGAATGCAACGGAATGAATTAAAATGACACACAGTAATTTAGAATCTTAGATAGTAGATGTAAGTGGAAAGTTTTGTCTTTTTGTCTTTCCAAAGGATATTTCTCATCTACAAAAAACAAAGGAAGGTTAATGATGATTTGTAAGGTTTTCAACATAGCCCACTGAATTTAAAATGCCATTTATATTTACCACAATGAATAGGAAATCAGATCACCTTGTGTCTGCAACAGATAAAGAACATTTGTCTGAATTAAATACATTAGAATAATATTAATGCTGAGCTAAAATGATTAGATAAATGCAATTGTTAGATTCTCATTAAACCAGAAATAAGCAACATTCAGACTGGTGGAGATTTGGAATTCTGAGAAGATAGCACCAACTATTTTATAAATTGGAAGATACTTGGAATCTTTGCATTTTGTAAAATGGTTGCCAACCCTTAGCAACTATTTCCCCAAAGACAAACCTACTAGGTTTGCTTACTATGACATTTTCTAGTTTCTTGAGATGGTTTCTATTGCTTTGGCTCTTTTTCTATTTCCAGATAGGAGGCTCACATTCTAACAAAATATTGGCTTGCATTTAGCCACCATTTTTCTTTTTCTAACAATGCCTGCCTTGTAATGTATATAAGGCCCAAGAGAAAATAAAGATGATGTTAAAGATTGGTGTTGTTGTTTTTTTGCTTTGTAATTTGCTGATTTTGTTTTAAATGTTTTTAATTTAAAAACAAACAAACAAACTAAAGACTGTTAGAGACTGAAGAAATGGTCTAGGGCATCACCTTGCTAATTTCTAGTTTCGAACAGGAGTTTTTCATGCTGCAAATCTCTAGCACCTAATTAAATTAACTATGCTTTGTAATCACCACAATAGGGTCTTAAAAATCTATATAAGTCAATACGAATTCTGAACCTAGGATTTCAACACACTAGTTCTGTGTTTACTTTCCATCATCTCCTTTAAGTTTTACAGGTAAGCAAGTGATTTATATTTCCTATCAGATGTATGCATAAGAATTGTTCTCATTTTCCCAAAAGAATTATCAAAATCTTCATTTAATCTCCTTTAAGGTTTACAGGGGAGCAAGTGATTTATATTTCCTATCAGATGTATGCATAAGAATTGTTCTCATTTTCCCAGAAGAATTATCAAAATCTTCATTTAATATTGTGTGGAGTGACATCATTGAGCAAAATTATTTCTTTCTGAAATAATGAGGATTCCTGGGTTTGCTGATCCTAAAGCTGACAACCCTGAATTTTAAAAATAGTATCTTGTTAGACCCTATCATCTGTTGCAAACTTACCATTTGAAATCATTGGTTCCTGTTCAATTTGATGAAAGATCATTTGCTTTAAATTTGTCATTTAGAAAATAAAAGTATTCTGTAAAAATACTTATGGATGGGACATGGCGTCCTTGTACTTGCACAATAAAATAGCTGTGCAAAGAGATGAGTCTTTTATTGTACAATAATCTCTCCAGCAGCTTTCTGTGTTTCCACAACTCCATTAAATTCCTAGTGAAGACATAATAAGGGAACTCTTACCATTAGCTTTTCTTCAGACTGGGAATATTGCACCACAAGAAATTTCAAGATAATGGAAGGATGCATTTAAAAAAAACATTAAAAGGAGCTGTTCCCACTGTCTCCCTCAAGAATGAGGTAAGCTCAGAAACACTACCCAGAAGAATTTGAAATCAATTCAGAAGAACCTTAAGAGTAAACAAAAACAATAGAATTTAAAAGTCTATTCTGAAGGGTAAGAAAAAGTTTGAGGAACTGAAATGTAGGATAGATTTCTGGCACAGCATTACTTGAAATTATATCTAGGCAGCAGCTGGTTTCTCACAGTTGGCATCTCCAGAAAGGCAAATATTTATATTTAGAAGAAGTTCCCTCTCACAGAAGTAATTGAGATAGCTCTTGTTAGTAATATAATCTAATGGTTTGGTTGGCAATATATAAATCATGCAACAATGCTGTACCTGTTTCTTTAAATCACACTGTAAAATGTGATTGGTTTTCTGTTTTCCTCAATCGGCCATAAGAGGGAGCCAGAATGACTGTTAGGTCTCTTTTTCATTAGATGCTGGACTGATCTGATCTGAGTGTTTTGGAAGCTGGCTGTTAGAAAGTGCTGTGAGCTATTGTAAGTTTTGCAACTGCTAGGAAACTTTGAGTACTGAACTGATTATATGATACTGGACTATGTTATTTGGATTATCCCTTAACTGAAAGACATTGATGACTGACTGTCTTATCCGTGTATGACTTGGACTGTTTGATGGACTCTGATACCTCTATTTCCACAAAAGTAAAAGCCTATTTAAACTGCAGTGTCTCTGTATGTTGGTTTGTGTGTTCTCCCACACAACTCTCACAATGCTTCACTGAACGTACTCGCTCTCCCAACGGGGAGCTTACCTAATAGCTCTGAAAACCTAAAATATTCAACAGGGAGATGTTTAACAAAACTATACACCTACCTATTAGTTTAGTTTTAGCTAAACTGCTGACTTAAAATGCAGGATTTTTTTTTAAAAAAGCTGTAACTTTAGGTTACTTAAATATCTTGAGCAATCTAAACTGCAAAGATATAATCCATAACCATGTTTGAACCTGACTCAAACATCCCCTAACATGAGGCATTTACAGTGAAAGAATGACAAATGAATGTTTTCCTAAGCAAAAGGGCCATCTGTCATTTAAATTGCATTCTATACCCAGCTATACTAAACTTCATTGGAAATTGAGATTTGGGGAATGGGAAGCATTCAGATTTCAGTATAGTCTAGTGTGCTAATTCAGCTCAAAAATAATGTAAGTTATTTCAGTTTGTACTGGAAACGGCTTTTAATCAGCCATTAAAGTTGTTCTATAAATGAACATTTGCTTTTTGTATCCGAAATCCGCTGTGGCAGGTGGATTAGAAAGCTCTGTGCAGCTGAAGAATGATTCAGATATTTACAGCCTTCAAGGCTGCCCAAATTCACTTTGGCAGATTATGCTCCATCCATTTATATGCTACACACTAAAGCTGTAATGTGCTTTTTTGTTTGTTTTGGCTTAGAATGATATGCTTTCTCTGTTGTGATGTCTGCTCTATAGAATACTAGTCCCTATGTACCACAACAAGATCCTCTTGGTCTTCCTGAAGGCTTTGAAGACTTAGGTTTTATCCAGGTGTTAGGTCGGGATGTTGGATAAGGACAATACAGATGTAATTTGTTGTGCATTTGCTATCCAATGGTTCAGTTTTTGTACTAGCATTTTTTTAATTCCCTTTCTTGTTTTGTTTGTAAAGGTGTTACTACATTGTTTTCTTCTTGATTGCTGTATTTTTTTAATTGTTATATTGTTGATTGATGCCCATATACGTTTTCCTAAATATATACACAAATCAAACCCAGTCAGGATGCATTAATGCAAAGTCATTACAGTATTCATCAAACTTTTTTTTAAATTTAGCACAATGGAACTCCACCAGTGATTGGACACTGGCTAACCTTTCCTCTGCAGGCAATTTCTACCTGATTCCCAAAACTACAGGAATGCTGGTCAGTAAAAGCAATTCAACAAGCTTTTAAAGGACAAGAAAAAGAGCTAATCTAATGGAAGAAAAAAGAGCTAATCTTTGTCAGATGCAACCACTGGAAGTGAACCACTTCCAGACTGCTTTGTTAAGAGGAAGTTATTGTGCTTATTGGCTCATGTGAGTTCAATATCATAAAGTTTGGATTGTTTTTAGCTTACATCTCTTTTCTTGCCTATCATCTGGACTATATTAAAGCATTTTCAAATTTATTTATTTTTCTAAGAGATGACTTACCAAACTAAAGAGTTGAGTTTTATTCATTCAGTAAAATAATTTATACAATGTTGAATAAAGTCAATTATTATAAACTTTCCAGCATCTCCTGATATTGCTTAATCCATTACCAAAGGGGTGTTTAATGTTTAAACATTTAATGTCCTGTATCAATTTTAGGAAATAGAGTTTATTTCATTTTATCTCTTAAAACAACATTATAAGAGACTGAGAATTCATTTAAGGTTGCTCGCATCTAGCTGGTTAACTGTCATTGTCAAATTATGTGATTTCATGCCTATGGAACTTGTTTTGGTAGCTTTCTTGCTACAAACTGACAAGGACAATTAATTTTTTTTTTAAAACACTGTGTTAATTTTAGTTGTAGGTAAAATTTCTTTTTATCCAAATGTTCCTACTGGATGGACGTTTTCTTCGGACTGCTCTATTAGTTCACACTGAAAATTTCTGCATTCACACAAGTACAATAAGACCATTGTATGGCATGTTACTGATCGATTAAAAGAGCACCAAAGGAAGAATTTCTCTTCTCCAATACGGGTTGGGGTTTTTTGCAAATATAAATCATTTAGTTCCTAGGACACAATATGTTGCTTAATATGGAATGGAAATGAAAGATATATGCTACTGTAGCAGGCATCCTATTTAGGCTTCAAGTTGTCCACACAGACATAAAGGCAAATACTACTATTAGTAATTATATGAATTGTACACAAGGGAACAGGATGCAGGGTTCATAGCTAAAGTGCAATTCAAAAACTATTATATGTATGAGTAATGGCATCACACGAATAAGATGCCACTGTAGGAATTAATTTAAGGAACCCCTCCCCCCCACTAATAGCCAATGAGCTGTAGTCTTGGCAAGAAAACCCAGTGTAGAAAAATAGGCTGTAGACATTTGTTGAAGGTCATGATACACAAATAAACTATATATATCCATTTTATTTAAATCATTTTAGCTATAAAAATTATGATAACATCTTAGGCCCCAGGCAGTATAACATTTACATTTCCCTGCTCAAAATAGTCAAAGACAAAAGGCACAGGGATATCACATGCTGGGGTGAATCCTTCAGCAAACCTACATCAGAAGAGGCCAACTACTATTTCTTTGAAAGGGATGCCTTTATATTCAACAACAGCCCTTCCAAATTGTATTTTCCTCAAAGCACATATGCATAGAATGCTTGTTGATAATAGTATACAGTCTCCTTCAGACATGATCATGATGTACAGTAGTAATGCTTAAGATACATTTAAAATAAATAATACTTATGATTAACATTTAACGAGAGAAGTGCTTTCTCTTTCTGATGAACAAAATTCTTTGACCAAAGAATATCATAAGATCCATTTTCCTAACATTGTATGAGCTGAAACTCAGGTTATCAGTTAAAATTAGAAGCTGTAACTGTAGAAAGGATTAATAAAGAATGAAGAGAGGCATTGAATTAAAGATAAAAGTGGATATTGGAACGAAACTGGAAGGAACAATGTGTCAAAGATGGTCTCAAAAATAAGGACAAGCTGAGATTAAGAGCATTCACTCAACAATATATGGGCTCTGATCACAAAACGTGAGTACTTTAACTACCAAGCCTGTGAACTGTTTAAGAGGAAAAGAAAAGCATTTTTTACGCACCCTTAAATATAAATATTATATATAAATATTAAATATAAAATTTAAAAATCCTAAGGGCAACAGAGAAAAAGAATAAGTGAAATCGCAAGGAACAAACAACCTTTAATAGAGAAGCAAATGGCAAAGAACAAGGAACTGACGACAATGAAGGTAAGGAGACACCTCATAGAAATGGGAAGAGATTAATAGAAAATCAGACCAGGCTTCCAAACTATATTAACTTGGCTTGCAATGGGATCACCAGGACCATAGGAAAGTCTAATGTCAAAAGGGGAGATCAAGCAGGTTACATACGAATGGTCATCACAAGATGGATATACATCAAGTCCCTCAGCCCATTCCTATGTCCCCAAAGGCAAGGTTTCTGTTAAAGACTGAACAACACGTGAACTCTTCTGCAGCAGTGGTATAAGCAAAATGTTCATTGTTTCTTTAGTAGTTGCTTTAATCAGCAGAGACAAAGAGAAAGGGGAACAGTCTCATTATTACCATCCTAATATCACATATCTATAGAAATAGATTAAGAGATTAATCAAGTGAATATGATTAGTAGCTTCCTGTTTTCAAGATCATGTCAAGATTATTATGTATTGTATTTATTATATTTAAATTCACTGTGTATTTGTTAATATATGTATACAAATACTCTGTTTTTTATTTATGTTTTCTATTTTTTATATTTAAGTACTTGATTATTCTCTAATAGATTTTTTTTTATCAACAGGCAGAGTACTTAACTAGAGGCATACAAATCAGCAGGCAAAACATAAAATTGAATGTATCAAGGAAAGAGGTGGCCATTCTCTAGGGTTGTATATATCCCGGAACTGATAGATTGATATTGGAACTTCTACTTATCTGTAATGCAGAGGAAGTCACATACTTATTTAAATTGAATAAGAAATATGAACAGCTCCATCTCTCCCAGATTTAATCATCATTAAACTACTTAGGATGGTTCCTTCACTAGAGGCTTAATATTTTTGGATATTCCCATGTATATGTACATAATTGGTGCCTGGCTATTAATTGATATACAACTAGATCTTGAGATTTCAAATGCATAAATATGAATCTAATATGTTCAATCAATGCACAGAAATAGCAGTCAGTACTTTCCTTGTCAAGGAAAATATTTACCATATTATCACAGTTAGATGAAACTTAGCCATTGAACAGCTGATAGAAGAGGACTGAAGTCTGGAAATCACTACAGAAGTCCTTGCAGTTTTGTGAAGGGCACTTTCAACTGACAGTAACCAAAATAAAACAGAGAGGAGAGGTGTAGCCTTGAGTATGCTGTAAAACATAGTGTTTGAGGACACAACTGTGTCAGAATATTTGCAGGCCAAGATGTAATATATTTATTTTTTCTACCGTGAAAAAGGACAGTACAACCTTCAATCTCTTTCATTTACCAAACTCTTCATTCCATAAAAAAGCTAAAAGCTGCGGTTTACGATATTAATAACTTAAAGGTGTTGATCATCAATTATAAGAAGTCAAGGTCATGCCTAACAGAATTGCTGAGTAATACATTTAATTCTATATTGCTGAAATGAAATAATATTCAATAATTATAAAACTCATTATCTAATATACTAGACAAATTCTACCCATTTGTGATTAGGTAAAAATCTTTACATGAGTAGTAAGGGTGACACTTTTCAATCTAATGATTAAAACACATGTAATCATGAGTAATGTCAGCTTAACATTACATTGTGATCATTTTTCATTGCAAAAATGACAACTACATGACCATGATTTGCTACTGCACTTCCAGATTCTCCATTAACTCTGCTTGTCACAAACCAGTTGGAAAACATGGAAATGGCAATTCTATGACCTATGCAGTGGCTGTAAATGCAAGGATTGATTGTTGTTGTTTTATACTATCATAACTTTGAATGGTTGCTAAACAAGGCAGACAGTAAGCAAGGACTGACTACCTATATATGTTCTCAGAATTTTAATTCTATTCAAAATTTCCACCTTTTGAAAGTAACGAAGTAACATGGAAACTTATTTACCTTTTCTAAAATTTGATTGTTTGTGCATTGAATCCTTTAGTTTCTAATCTTTCATTGAATGATATAACATATTTTTCGGAGTATAAGACACATCTCCCCCCCCCCCCAAAATAGAGGGTGAAAATCTGGGTGAGTCTTATACACTGAATACTTATATTTTTGGCCTCCCAAAACCCCTTCACAAAAAATAGACATGCAGAGGGTTTGGGAGTCTTGGAAGTGCTTCTGGGGGCTGGGAAGAGGCCATTTTTTGCTCATTTTTGCCCCAGGAGCACTCTACAAGTCTCCTAAAGTCTGGGCATGCCCTTTTTGGGGCAAAAAACTGGACCATTTTCTGCTTGTTTGTGCTCCCATCCCCAGCACTCTACAAGCCTTCTAAAGACTATGAATGCCCTTTTGGGGGCCAAAAATGGGCCTGTTTGTATGAAAAATGGGCCATTTTTTGCTCATTTTTGCCCCCTTTCCAGTCCCTAGGAGCACTTTGCAGGCATCTCAAACTCTCTGCATGCCCCATTTTTCACAAAAAATGAGGCATGCAGAGGGTTTGAGAGATCTGCAGAGTGCAAAAACTTTCTTTTTAAATCTCTTCAAAATCTTGGTTTGTCTTATACTCTGGTGCATCTTATACTCTGGTGTGTCTTATACTCTGAAAAATACAGTATTCATTTGTTCACATTTATTACCAGCATGTTAAGTTCACAGTAATAGTCATGTAACTTATCAATGAGTTTAAAACATGGTTAAGGTTCAGGGTTAAAGTTAAGGATTTTTGTTCCTTTGACATCCAAAAAAAAAACCCAGCTAGAATTTTAGAGGGACAGTCCATTAAGAAGATATCTGGAAGATCCCTGAAGTTCTGGTCCAACATTAGCTACAGAAAAGCACCCATGAAAATGAAACTTATATGGTGTTCCAAAATCTTTAGCGAAAATGAAGAACAAAGAGAAGGTGGAACCTTGGTGATGGCAATGAAGATTTTAAAAGAAATGTATGTGAGAAAGCCCATTCTCATAAGTTCAGAAGTATGCAGCCTGATTCCATGGATGACAGAGAATAATGTACTCCTATTCAAAATTCAGGATTACACACAAGATAAGGAAAAAGCTGTCCCCAGTGTGACAATCCCATGTTTGACCAAGTTAAGTACTCTATCTACACAACTCTGTAACTTCCACAGACAGAAATAATTACTTACTTTCATCAAGAAAAATAGCATCTCCTTATCCTGCCACTGGCACAAAAACTTGCCAAAATACCAGTAATACTTCTTCCGGCTATCTTCTTAATGGACTGTCCCTCTAAAATTCTAGCTGGATTTTTTTGGATGTCAAAGGCACAAAAATCCTTAACTTTAACCCTGAACCCTAACCATGTTTTAAAGCCTGAAGGAAGAATGTTTGAAGTTTTCTCTCTGTATAAAAAAAAGAGTTAACTTTCTCTTGAAAGAAGATGAAGTCTAGCTTTAGCCTGAGGGACAAATTCAGCCAGATCTGCCTCCTTTTTAATCCTTTAAGTCAACTCCATCAATAGCTGTTTCCATAAACATTCCAAGAGACCATTATCTAGGAAAACTCAATTTGCAGTGACCTTTAAATGGACTCTGGCCTTTCATTTAAATTGAGTATACCATTTAATTAAACTCTTAAACGATTACTGTAAATCAATGCTTTGCTATTTTCTAATTGAAAAGAAATTCCCTCTTTCAAGCATTGACTGCTTTATTGTGTTGGGCACCATTTTTGGAATGACAAAATACGATTTTCACAATGCAATAAAAGCTATTACAAGGGAGCAAAAAAAAAAAGGCCTTTCTTTAGTCCCATATTTGCTTAGATTGATCAGCTGAGCCATTATGTGGCTCAATTCCAGCATCAGTGGTCTCCTGTGTGTGTGTGTGTGTGTATGTGTATGTGTGTTTTGTGTGAGAGAAAAAAGAGTGAAAAAGAGAAAATACTACTACTGATTGTGAGAATCACAAAGCTAATCTTGTAACTTTCAGAGAATCTTTCTCCTCCCTCTCCTTTTTCTGAGTCAGCTCTGGAAGGAACTGGAGCTCTGGGTACATGCTAGGCAGACACACATATCAACTGGTAGAGCCATCTTCTTAAGAGAAGACCCAAAAAGATAGTCTAAGGCAGGGTGTCTTCACTAAACCAGGAGTGGGCATGGCCAGTGTGCGAGTCTGACACCCCTGGTCTAAGGTATGGGAAGAGCATTTCCTGATTCAGTTCATTAGTTAGACCTACATATAGAAGGGAAACGTAGTACTCCTTCCTCTGCTTTTTCCCTTTCTAATAGCTCTATGAGGTAAATTGGATGAGAGATTTCCATAACATCTTATCTTCATACACATATTTTTACAGTGTTCCTCTTGGTAGATGGACAGCTATATAAATTTGTTTAATGAATATTTGCTTTTGGTCTGAAGACAATGTAAGCATCAAATAGTCACAAAACTAACACGAGTTGGAAGAAACTGCTTATATCTTACGCAGGTTCCATTTTAACCTACTTTATTCATCTATTCCATTGATTTTATGGTACATGCATTGCTGAATCCAACAAGTTAAAACATGTAAAACATCTTAGGTAGCAATTTAATTATAAATATGCTTATGGCAAGATAGAAATGTTTTAAAGCAAACATTGTGGGCAAATTGACAGATATATTCTTTTTAAACATTGGACACTATCTAATAAAATGAAATTCAATGATGAAAAGAGTAAGGTTCTACATTTAGGCAACAAAAACAAAATGCACAGGTACAGTAAAGGTGGTACCTTACTTCACAGTAGTAACTATGAAAGGGATCTTGGAGTCCTAGTGGACAACCATTTAAATATGAGCCTGCAGTGTGCAGCAGCTGCCAAAAAAGCCAACACAGTTCTAGGCTGCATAAACAGAGGGATAGAATCAAGATCACATGAAGTGTTAATACCACTTTATAATGCCTTTGTAAGGCCACACTTGGAATACTGCATTCAGTTTTGGTCACCACGATGTAGAAAAGATGTTGACACTCTAGAAAGAGTGCAAAGAAGAGCAACAAAGATGATTAGGGGACTGGAGACTAAAACATATGAAGCACGGTTGCAGGAACTGGGTATGTCTAGTTTAATAGAGAGAAGGACTAGGGAAGACATGAAAGCAGTGTTCCAATATCTCAGGGGTTGCCACAAAAAAGAGGGAGTCAAACTATTCTCCAAGGCACCTGAGGGTAGAACAAGAAGCAATGGGTGGAAACTAATCAAGGAGAGAAGCAACTTAAAACTGAAGACCAATTTCCTGACAGTTAGAACAATTAATCAGTGGAACAGCTTGCCTCCAGAAGTTGTGAATGCCCCAACACTGGAAGTCTTTAAGAAGATATTGGATAGCCATTTGTCTGAAACGGTATAGGGTTTCCTGCCTAGGCAGGGGGTTGGACTAGAACACCTCCAAGGTCCCTTCCAAGTCTGCTACTGTATTGTATTGTATTGTAAATCTGTTTCAAAGGTTTTTATTCAAAGATTGAGCTTTATCTCTGCATAACTTAGACCAACAGACAGACTTTCTTGAATGAGAAAATCCATCAGTTTGGTTTTGATCACTTTCGTATTATCTATATTATAAATATAGGATTTTTCATTATGTTGAATCATTCTTAAATAGAAAAGAAATGCATAAACGAAAACCAAGGTTATAAAGATGCAACAGTTCTCTTTTCAACACTGAATAGTCATCTTTTTTTTGCTGCCACCACTCCTCCAATATTATTATTATTATATAATTCAGAAGCATACACCAAAGTTCCTAATATGCCAGTTTTATTAAGACGCAGATGATTTTATTAGGCAGTGAAAACATGGATATTATACCAATCTTAGTACTTCATTTCTTAGAATTGTAGAATTGTACAAAAGAGCTGAATGTTTAGACGTATAGAAGTTCTGTGAGCATAAAATATATTTTACACAGTCAGATAAAATAAACATTTAGGTTTGCAACCATAGTATAGCTAGCTTTATAATGGCTACAATGACCACAAAAGACACACTGGAGACTCATTCCATCTTCTTTGCCCAGTCCCATGATTCCAGTCGTTTTTCAGTTTTATAATGAAAATGCATGATCTGCTTCTGTTGATGGCTGCAACTATGAAGCCATTATAAATGCCTCTCCTTGAGCTCTTTCTTAGTAAAATATTGCTAGGTATTAAAGATCAACGAGGTAGCAATATTGTGTTTTTTTTTTAAAAAAAAAATCTATTAAGTAACTTTCAGCTTGGTTTGCAGCAGGTACCGAATTAACTTTTCTTTCTCTAACACTGAGCTGAAATTTAAATAATTGCTACTATTAATTATTTTCTTCACAATTTGTTCAATGCTGGAACCCCAATATACAGAATAAGTTTGGTGCTTACTTTTGGAGTTTGCATGAATACCGTTGATAACCATTTGGGGTCATAACTGTCAGGGTTCCAAGTAACACCCCCAATGAAAAAAGACTCTGAGGCTTGAGTTTCCTCAAAGTTCCATTTTATTAGCGATGCCATATTGGCATATCTGGGAAAACCCAAATCTGAAATCTTCTAGGTTTTCCTCACCCAAACAAAAGTTCAAGTCCCTGCCCAGCACTCACAAGTCCATCACATGGTCCAATCAGGCACTGTCCAAAACTGGAGATGTCTCCCAGTCACACCAGCACAGCTGCAGGGCAAGGTGTCCTTGATTTTCTGAGAAAAGAATGTTATTTTGACTATATCTCACCCATACTCCATACAATCCCCCCTCCCATTTTCCCACAATAGAAAATGTGGCAAGGCTGAAGGCCCAATGTAAAAGATGGTGTCCAGGTCTAACAATAACATAATTGCAACTGTGACTCAGTTCCTTATTCAAGCAACATCTGCAAAGAAAGCCTTTTCTTTTTCTGTACTACAGTGAGGAGCAACTCCACTACTAAGCTGCAAATTGACCCACCCCAATAGATAGAAAGGTTGCTATCAAATACTGTGTGCGTGCATGTATATGTGATCAGTACATTGTATCACCATCCTATTCTTTACAGCTCAGGGAACACATGTCCATGTGATGACCAAATATATACTGGAAAGTATATTCAGCACGATCATGATTGTACAATATTTGTAATCAAGGTCCAAATCTTGATTGCAAACGTTCAAAATTAGATTCCAGGCTTTGCACGATATGTCTTAAATCAAAGTTAAATTTGCCTGTGATTGCTTAGCAGAACAATCTAAGTAAACAATACAATGCAATAGTTGTAGAGTTGGAAGGGACCTTGGAGGTCTTCTAGTCCAACCCCCTGCCTAGGCAGGAAACTCTATACCATTCCAGACAAATAGCTATCCAACATCTTCTTAAAGACTTCCAGTGTAGGAGCATTCACAACTTCTGGAGGCAAGCTGTTCCACTGATTAATTGTTCTAACTGTCAGGAAATTGGTCCTCAGTTCTAAGTTGCTTCTCTCCTTGATTAGTTTCCACCCATTGCTTCTTGTTCTACCCTCAGGTGCCTTGGAGAATAGTTTGACTCCCTCTTCTTTGTGGCAACCTCTAAGATGGAACACTGCTATCATGTCTCCCCTAGTCCTTCTTTTCATTAAACTAGATATACCCAGTTCCTGCAACCGTTCTTCATATATTTTAGTCTCCAATCCCCTAATCATCTTTGTTGCTCTTCTTTGCACTCTTTCTAGAGTCTCCACATCTTTTCTATATTGTGGTGACCAAAACTGAATGCAGTATTCCAAGTGTGGCCTTACCAAGGCATTATAAAGTGGTATTAACATATTAAACGTTTATGAGAAGAGTCGTTGGGTAACATCTTTATGGTTAGGAGGTGGCCAGGTATATACCAGATTTCTGTTGTTTGCAGATTATTGTGAAATGTGTAACTGAGAAAAAATATTGTGCTGTAGTTATTTCAGATAAAGTGAATAGAGTTTAATAACTGAAAGGAGTTGGAGATTGATAAATGTGATAAAAAGGGTACATGGTAGAAATAAACACAAGTGGGAATACAATGTTTACATTGTATTCCCACTTGTGTTTACTTCCACTATATACCATTTTATCACATTTAACAAACATTAAGACAAGAATGCATGTTTCATTAGAGTATTTTTTTAAAATCTATTTATGGATATAAGTGTAAGAAATATTTTTGGTAACATTAGAGGTATGGTGATTGTATTCATGTTCTTTTGCATGTGCATGATCTTTATTGTTGACTGAGAATCTGAACAATTTAAAAGGAATATTAGATTATTTGATGCAACATGTAGCATAGGTCTGAACCAGAGGTGGTATTTGCTGGTTCGCACCGGTAGTGGTAGTGGTGCGAGGCTGCGCCCACCCACCTAGACATCAACACGGACCGTCTGCGCATGTTCCCACTCCCAAACTGGTAGTGAAAATAAGAAGATACCATTACTGGTCTGAACATTAAGAACAAGGTACAGGACAAGGAAAAGAAAGGAACATCATAAGCTGAATACATAAGTGACAAAAAAGAAAAAAAAACCAAGCAAATAAATGAAAGGAATTTTTCAAATGAAAAGTGTGAGAAAATTGATCAAAACAAACAGGACTCTGTGTAAGAGCCTGTTTTCCTTCTTTGTAATGGAAGTGAGAACCTGGTTCGCACTGGGAATTGGTACTTAGGAAGAGTGGATCCTGAAGAGATAAAATAGGAATGGGAGTCAAGTGTGGACTGAATACAAAAATTTGAAAGAAGTACACTAAAGTGGTTTGATGATATAAATGGAGGTTGAAACATAAAATAAATATATGAATATATGATGATCCATTTGGAGAAAGGAACATTTTCTGTTGGGATGAACTTGCAGAGATCCTCAACAGGGGATGATGGAAGCTTGAAGGGAAAAAAAAGCAGTGTGTGAAATTGGCATATGCATATGATGGAAGAGAAGATACTTTCCAATAATAGAAAGAAGCATATTGTATGCTTTTGTACATATTTCCTTTTATCTTCTGTCTTTAATGGGAAAGGGGCTTTGGGCTTTATTGTCCTTGGTCTTTTTGTTTTTTGCATAACATTTAGTCTGAAAGATAATAGTAAGTATGTGTGTATAAAGTCATCTATTTTTATCTGTAAATGAGACACGAGATTATTAACCTTAGCATAGAAGATGCACATTATATTACCTTGATAGGAATCAGAACAAAAGACTGAGCATTCAGTAATCTTCCGTGATGATTTTAAAAGATATCAATTATATATTGATGCCCGTAATTTAGAGGTTTAGGTTCCTTCCTTTGCCCTTCACCTACCTTTTTCATGTTGTAGTAATACATCACCGAAATTAACATTCAGCTTTGTTAGTGTAAAAATACTGTGCTCCTCTTTATTTCTGTATTCTAACTATAGGGAGGCAGAACAAGGCCAACAAAACCATTACTTTATTAATTTAAAACTCTGTGAATTTGTTCCAAATTCAAAGTGATTAATTTTGCTTCCAGAAAAATCATGTATGATAGAACTGGATCATGTGGTGATTAAGACCATTAAACTGACTGAATCTGTATAAATGCAGTGCTGCCTCATTGTGTTTGCACAGTAAAGAAATAGTACCAAGAACTCACATAATATCTCATAAAACTCAAAAGGGAGCCTGTCAAAGAACTGCTGCAATTCCAAGTGTTGGACAATCCTTATTTGTTCTCAACTGGATGAGGAAAATGCCTCCTCTGAATAAAGCTTTATAGCTCTGGAATTCTACCCAGCCTCTCAGAGAAACCAGTTGCAAAATTTTCTTTCGAATCCAATCTTTTTCTTAGTACATTTGTGCTTGTGTTTGTGTTTTTCTGCTGCCATGGATAGGCCATCCTCTTTTTCTGGCCAACCGTTGCTAAGTCATGAATGGATAGAATATTTCCTTTTCTCACACAGTGACCAGGATGTGGGCCAATAGCATAATCTAAAGACACAGTGTTCTCAGTCAAGACCTGTTGTAGATAGAAGTGGCACACAGCCATGCTGGCCTTAGAGCCTCTATCTTTACTAAACAACTAGCCTATTTTCTCAGTCAAAGAAAAGGAGGAAGTGAAAGGAAGGGGACATATGGGAGAGGGGGGTCTAAATTCTTAGTTTCCCTACTGTGGGATATTGCTTTGTTCTTAATCCTGCTCCAAAAGATGGAATGCAGAACATTTTGGAAATGTATGTGAATCTAAAACCTGACTTTTAACTGGCATATTAGCATCCATCAAACTATTAAATATTATTGATTATAAATAACAGAATCAGAAAGGAGAGGATGATAAGGCTTTTTATCTGCTAGGGAAGTAAACAAAATTTTTAAAAAGACTTTAAGGAATTAGTTATACTTTTTAAAATAACTAATGTCTCATCTTTTGTTTGAATGGCTTCATTTTCAAGGACAGATTGTTAATTCTGTTTAAGCTTTTTCTATTAAGTCTAAATACTTATACATATATATCTCTAGACAGCATTCTTCTCCAGGAAGAACCTTTTAACCAGCGTTAAGCATTAAGGAAAGAATTATTAAACAAACAAACAAACAAAGGAATGAATTGTATTTATTTCTTTTTGAAAACAAAATTAAATAGTTCAAGTTTTAATTTACCTATATAAGCCTGATGATCTGACAAGCTGGCAAACTGATCACTTTTTTGCTCAACATATATTTAATTTAAATGAGTTCATTTGCTGATGAATAAAACAATGTTTTTAGGGAGGAATACATTTTCTTTTTCAATTGCTTTATATAGTTCTTAGGGTTAGAACAATTATACAACTGAACCTAGCCGCTCAGGTTACTGTAGACTAAGAAATTATTTCTGAGCCTGATTTCATATATACAGTTATATATCTTTTATTAATTTCAGAATGCCTCAAAGTTTCTTTAAACTCTGTCCTCCTACAACACACTTCATGCTATCTCAAATGGTCTCACAATTCTGAAGAATGGCTCTTAACACACTACAGGCAGCTACAGTGGCAAACCAAACAAAACATCAGAGCATCAGCTCCTGGTGTATCAGTGAATTCAAGTATTTGTTTGGCATTGGAAATAGCCATCTGCACAGTATATCTACATTTGTAACTCTTTTCCATTTATCCTGTCAAGTGCCTGGGAAATCAGAGGGTCCAGGCAGTTCAAATAGATATAAAGATTCATTATAAGTTTAAGGTCACTACAAGAATCTGAACTACTAAAGGTTGAAACACATTGGCGGTAGATAAGAGTCAAAGGAATTCAGGTCGAGCTGGACTTATCCCTCTTGTGAGCGTTAAGGGACTCATGACTGATGATGCATTTGATCTTACCCTCAGGCTTAGCCTGGTCATCTCTTAATATCCATATTCCAAACACTAATTGGAATGAAATATATTTGGGCAAAAATGTGATGGTTTAGTATATTCTAGACAGTTTTAAAGTTAAATGTATCAATATGTATGAGGTGGGGGATATATATATGTATATGTATATGTATATGTATATGTATATGTATATGTATATGTATATGTATATGTATATGTATATGTATATGTATATGTATATGTATATGTATATGTATATGTATATGTATATATATCTTCTATACCTCATTTTCATATATATATATATATATATATATGAAAATGAGGTATAGAAGAACACTGAAAACGTGAATCTTTCATGAACTCATATTTATTAACTTCTGTCAAGTATAGTGGAATAAAAAGTTTTATCATCAAGGAACAGAAATATGTAGCCTTTGGCATTGGTGTGAATAAAATTCTTATTTAATTTACAAAAAAGCTGTAGGATGGGGATTCTGAATCAGCTTAGAGCAGTGTTTCTTAAAGTGTGGTTCTAGGGCCACTAGGGTTCCCCCAAGACATTCTCTCAGGGGTCTTCAAAATCAAAATAATTTGCCAGCCTATGTTGAAAAATAATGCAATATTAAAATGACATCAAACAGTTGTGAGAAGCAGTAACAGCAGCAAATGTGTTGATTTTAATATTTAACACATTAAATATCAATAAATATAACAAACAAAAGCTCTTTTGGGGTCCTCTATAATTTTTAAAACTGGGGAGGGGTCCTGAGAGAATTTTTTTTTTAAAAAAACTTAGCCTAGAGATGATGCATTAGAAGAGATGTCTGGGGTTGTTGAGAAATGATTCACAATGAGTCTGACTGTACATTGATAAGAGCAATAAAATATTAATATTTCTCCACTCTTACCACATTCATTGATAGCCATCCAACAGTCCATTTTATCCCTGTTAGGTAGGAAAAGGCCATAGAACTATCTCCAGGTCTGCTGTAAGGAATATTCTGGCTATTAAATAAATTCCCACAGATCTGTACCAAGTTGGGTTCTCATTGGGCAGGTTTGACCAAGATGCCAAGGACTCAGTCTGGTGGTGTGATTGGGGATGAGTTTGAGTTGGTGACTCTTAAGTAAGTAGAAAGGTTTCTCTACAATGCTAAATTACCCACTTGATTATCAGACCCAAATCCTCATGAATCACTAAGGTGGCTGGTGTGTGTGTGTGTGTGTGAGTGAGAGAGAGACAGAGAGACAGAGAGAGAGGGGGGGAGGGGAGAGATGTAGTTGGTGGTACTTTCTGCCTTGAAGGAGTCAGGGGTATACTCCTTCCTCAAGAGACTATCTTTGGATTCAACTATGTCAGACAACTATTGCCCTGCCCCCAGCCTTTCCTTTTTTTAAGGAATGTTGCTGAGAAGGTGGTGGGCCTATAACTGCAGAGGACCTGTGAGGAAGTAGAGTATCTTGAACCATTTAAGTTGCGTTTCAGTCCAGGATCCAGTGCAAAGATAGCCTTACCTTCTCTAATTGATGACCTATGGTGGAGACATGAAGAAGGTGGCACATACGTACATCTTTGTACTCCTGTCTCAGCAGCTTTTAATGCTACTAACCATGGAAACCTTTGGAATTGGTTCTGGAAGTTGAGAATTTGAGACTGGCTCCAATTGGTATTGGCTGGATAGGTCACTTCTTAGACTCTTACTTTGGGGGGATGCCATAAAGTTTTTTTTTTTTTGTTTGTTTTTGCTTTGGCACACTTGTTCAAAATCTACATGAAAACACTGCTCCAAATCATTAGGGCACTGATGATATCCAGTTACATTTTTTGACCTCAGGCTGGCTAAGTACTATCCGTATATCTTTTTTTTTTGGTCAATATTCCATTTCCTTATATAATTTTTTTTCTTATTTTAATAGAATTGTCTCATTGACTGAATAGATATCCTAGTGCCTAGCTGGACAGTTAATTTTCCATTCACACATTATAAACTGTGCACTAATGAACTAGAAATTAATAAACTATGAATGAATAAATTATGGATTACTTGTGTTACTGAAAGCATTACAAAATTCAAATTGCATGGCTCTCCAGAGAACCTGATATGCATGTTAATATTTTTTAAAAAGTAGTTCTCATTTAGTTTGGGACTCTGAAAAACTATTTCTCTTGTCACTATCTGCACACTGAAAAATTTGATGATGAGTAGTTTCAGGAGATGGATGTAGGTATAAGATAGCTTGATCCCTTTGCTTTTTGATAAATTATAGTAATGAGCTAATGTCACTTTTTATAACATCAGCAATTTATTTATTAAACATATTTCTATGCCACAAAATCAAAACAGGGAGATTCATATATAAAGCATGTTGTACTGCTATCAGTTTTGTTGGGTTGGAGTAGGGCACCTGCAGAGCAAGACAAGGTAAATAAGAATTTAATTACATTCTTCTTCATGCAATATGTTTTTCAGATCTGATTGCTTTATTCTTATGGCTTCTGTTCAATAAATATACATGTTAAATGTATTCAATTTCATTATACGTCTGTATGTATATAAAACATTTAACCCTGCTTTCTAAACTTCTATTACTCCTGCTCCTCCACTAATAACAACAACAACACTGCCACATAACATCCTGGACTTAAAGTTGTCAATAAGAAAGACAAAAAAATCTGGATAGTGGATGTGGCAGTGCCTGGAGACAGTATAATAGAAGAGAAAGAACTGAAGAGGATCACAAAACTCAAAGAGCTATAAATAGAAACAGAATGACTGTGGAAAAAGCAAGCAAGGATGGTACCAATAGTGATAAGCACCTTGGGTGCAAACCCAAAACAATTGGAGCACCATTTGAACACCACTGGCACTGAAAATTCAACACCAGTCAATTGCAGAAGGAGGTTGTACTGGGGACAGTTTCCATTCTGCGATGATATCTGTAATACCATCAAACATCCAGATCTGCCATCCAGGTTGTTGGGAAGGACTTGATAGTAGACAAAAATGCTAAATCCAGTCTGAACATCTGGATGACAGTGTGAATGATAATGATGATGATGTTAGAATCTCAACCATTATTTTTGGGTTAAGTAATCGTCATAGGAACCAGCTTAAATGGAAACAATTGAAGGATCAGAGGCAAAGTCGATGGAGAAGACTACTTTCTATCATTCATCTTATGCCTCTAATGACAGCCATACTGGACATGGGAGGAGCCAGCTTCACCTGCACAGGTGTTTGGTAAAATTATGAAATTGGATGATCCTTGAGACAAAATTACTTTATCAAAAGAGCTGAAGGGGTACTATTACTAACCTTCATTTGAAAAGCCATTAAATGGACCCTCACACTTTTGTTTTCCTTTCAAAACCCACACTGATCTGTTCAAAACTAAGCCAGTGTTCTGTGATGGTTAAAATACTGAACTAGAATTGGGACTGTCGGTTTGAAATCCCTTGTCAGCCATCAATTCCAGAGTGGTGATTGCAAGTTAAAATTGGAAGAGTCACATGTGTGTTACTTTGAGCATCTAAGGATAGATAAATAACAGATTGCCTGGGCAATTAAGAATTACATTTCAACCCTTTATTCTCCCCTCCTCAACTGTATACCCAGTTCTCAACAATTTAAATACATTACACCAATCTGATCAAGAAATATAACAGTCTGAATCATTCTAAAATCACCTAGGTGAATCACATGTTGGCCTTATGTCCTCGAAATGGTGAAATTGTTTGCAAGCCAATCCATACTTATTTTGAGTTCTAATATGGAATCTGA
The DNA here is from genome assembly GCF_051295495.1 of Thamnophis sirtalis. Lineage (NCBI taxonomy): Eukaryota > Metazoa > Chordata > Lepidosauria > Squamata > Natricidae > Thamnophis > Thamnophis sirtalis. The sequence goes on along the minus strand of NW_028261386.1, from coordinate 76,192,749 downwards.
TCCTGAAGATAAATGTTTGGACCAGAGGGTGGAACAAATAGATGTAAAAATCCATGTAGTCACTGGAATGACAATATAGGTTCCTCAATTTATTACACTGATAATTTATTACACTTCCCAGGACTGGCTTCCATGGCAGGATAACTATTTTAACTTGCTGATAATGAGGAGAGGAAAAGATTACACATTTCAAAAATGTATGTCCCAAAGTAAGGAGGGATGGTATTTTGCTTTTTGAATCATCCACATCTTTGCAAATAACACACTGCTCTAAGCTATATTGTGGCACCACAGCTGATTGTCCGCAGGGTCTGGGGAAATAAAATAAATTGAAATACAAAAGGGGACTTTGCTCACTTTCTGGAAGAGATGAAAAAGCAATGCTTTCAAAACATTATACCTATTTTGTTGTTAACTGGAGCAGCATCTGAAACAATGTAGTCTGTATGCACCTAAGAACCACATTTCTCCCTGAATAAAATGTCAATTTCCATATGCAATCCAATGCATATTTACATGTATTATTGTAGTTTTAAACAGAACTGTGGAAAGCTATATCAAAGCAGTTCAACAACAAAAAGCATTGGCCAATACAAATGGAGCATATTACATGAAATACTGGGCATATTATCAGAACTATTCATATGCATAAGCACTACGTGATGCACGATGGCATTTACAAATACTCTAAGTGATTTCCTCCACCCTGTGAACATCTTCAGAGCTCTGCTTTAGGCAAGGCCAGACAAGTTTTATTAAACATGACAAGTAATTGTGATAATTATATTTAATTTGATTTCATTAAAAGGACTCCAAATTTAATCACAACCTCGCATATTTGGGGAAGGTTTCTCCAAGTGTGCCATTCAAAAACTGAATATGGTCCTCAGCCCCAATGAAGTACCACATCATTAATTTAGGTCCATTAGAAAGAGAGTGGATTGAGGGGGAAGGAGTCCAAGAATTAGAAAAAAATATCATGACCACGATTTTAGACCCAAATTGCAGGGGAAGTCTGCAATGCACTGAAAATTCCAAAAGGCTGCTGACTTAGAGTAGAGTTGGACCAAAATTCCCATTTCTTCCAACCATCATGGTGCTCTGCTGATTGAAAATGGAGAAGGCTGAACACACACACCCCAACCACCACCACAGGCAGCTTCAACCAATTGCCTGGTTTCAAACATTTCATAATTAAGCAGGAGAGGCAGTGGAATATGAAAATAAGGTACATTGGACTGTTTGCTATTTTAGCCAAGATCTGCAAAAGATCATTCATTTAGGTATGTTTACTGGCAGCATAGTTTCTAGCCATCCTGTGAAACTTATTTTCTGCCTGATATTTAGGGACCTTCAATGTTATTATCGCCTCATTTAAAAGTCTTTTTTTTCTTACAGTCTCCGAAACTACAACCCTCCTTCACCTGCTCATCAGTTCCAATTATACCTAATATTTTCCTCTGACCCCTTAGCCTATGGAATGACAGTGGGGATTGTCTTTTTGTTTTTCATAATGAATAGGTTTACTTTCTTCCGCTGACTATATCTTTCATACAGTGATGGTTAACCTTTTTGTCGTTGTGTGCCAAAAGCGTGCACGTGTGCCTGCACCTCTAATGCGATGCATATGATGCTTGTCCTTCCCCCTGTGCATGCACACATGACCCCCACACTCCCCTGTGCATGCACATGCATCTCCCATATGCGTCCCACTGCCCGTGCATGTGTGGCAGGGACCAGAAAATCACCTGGCCGGCTGGATGCAGGCACGCATGTGTGGTGAAGTGAAGCTAGGGCAACAGCTCATGTGCTCATAGAGAGGGCTCTGTGTGCCATCTGTGGCACACATGCCATAGGTTCACCATCATGGATATAGTCTACAATGTCTAGTGTTTATCTGTTCAACTTCCTCTAGTTTTGGTTAAACCTTGTCCTCTCAGACTGTTGGTGAGGAGAGAGACCATCCAAATGGTCAGTGATTGGGATGCAGAAAGAGTATTATCTGTGAGATTCTGGAGGTCATAATAGTATTGCAGCTAGCAGTTTATGAAGATGGTCTCAGAAATACAAGGATTTCAATGTGATACTTCAAACCATCCAAAGCTTTCAAAAATGCTTTAGACTTGTTTAATATAGAAAGAAGCAATTGTATGAAAGTAAATGAAAGAGCAATATTAATCTAACTAATATGAACAAGCATCGCTGGAAACGCTTCATTAAGCATCATGAATAACGAAGTATTACTTTCGCCTCGCATCCTCCTGAAAGGATTCAGTCCTCTATAAATATCATTAAATTCTTTATATTTTATTATATGAATTATTGGCAAACTCATTCTAGACAACTATAGCTGAATAAAGTCAGAATTATTCTTACAACAGGTAATTCTGATCAAACATTTAACATAAACAAAGCAGAGACACTACGGTTTCTCTATCACAATGAGTTGATCAGTGCAATCAATTTTCCCAGGAGTGAGTAAAGAACACTGGCTGATGTTTCTGCTTGGGGGCAAAAATAACAGAATAACAGAGTTGGAAAGGATCTTGGCAGTCTACTAGTACAACCCCTGCTGAATTAGGAGCCCTATTCTATTCTGGGCAATTGTTGTCCAATCTCTTCTTGAAAATCTCCAGTGATGGAGTACCCACAACTCTGGGAGGCAAACTATTCATCGTTTAATTTTTCTCACTCTCAGAAAACTTTTCCTTACTTCTAGGTTGGATCTCTCTTTGATAAGCTTCCATCCACTACTTCTTGTCCTGCATTTAGGTGCTTTGGAGAATAGGTTGACCTCCCAATCTTCTCTATGATAACTCCTCAAATAGAGTTATTGCTACCATGTCACCCCGGCAATTCTCTTTGTTAGACTAGACATACCCAGTTCCCACAATCGTTCATCATACAGTTTAGTCTGAAGTCCGCTAATCAACCAGTGAGCTAGTGATTACATCATCACCTAGAATCAGCCACTTGGAAGGTAGCCATCTCTTCCCTAGGGTCATTGCCCTTCAAGGCCACTTTTTTTACAAGTTTTGTCAGTGGAATGGTAAGAAGATGGATTAAAAAAAACCTTCACTGATGTACATGGTGGTAATATCCTATCTCACCCTGCTTCAGATGTATTGATGAAATACTGATATTATAGACCAATCCTTGTATTTTGTTTGCTTGTTTAATCAGTGAAATTTGCAGTAGTTTCCCCCCTTTTCCCTTCTTGGAGATAAATAAAGTGATAAAACTGAAGTAGTTTCTTTCTCTTTTAATCAATTCAGAAAGGGTAATAGTATTGGCAAATCATCTATGAGGGATGTAAATATAGTAAACATGGTTTAATATTCCTTAAGTGGATTGGAACCCAGGAGTCACACAGTTTAAGGCTGCAGTGCAGAACAGCCTGGATATCTACAATAATTGTATAGCTAGCTGTTGTAGTCCAGCAGGAGCCATTGGAGCTGCCACCAGACTCGACAGCGAGGGGCCCTATGAGTCGGCTCTGGAGGATGTGGAGGACCCTGGACAGGGTTCCGACTCCGAGCAGGGCACAGAGAGGCTGGTTGGCCACCAGGAGCCTTGGACCAGTGGGGAGGAGACTAGGGAGGGTGATCCGGACACCAGCAGTGTGTTGTTCCTGGATGCCCGGCACCGAAGAGCTAATAGGCGTCAGGAACAGTTGTGCAACTACAGGAGGTAATTGCACTCAGCTGGTAGTCATTAGGCTCCTCTCCAGACTATAATAAGGACTGCTTGTGCACACGCCCCTCTTGCAGAAGTCAACGCAGGAACTAATGTTGAAGAACAGAATTGTGAGCTTGTCAGGCTGGATTGCTGCCAAGACTTATCTGTGTTGGATTGCTGCCACGGCTTATCTGTGCCGGTTTGCTGCCAAGGACCTGTCTGTCTGTTAATAAATTCTGGAAAGTATCTTTGACTCGGAGTGTGTTGGTGTGGGAAGAGGGGGGTCAGAACAGCTAGCTATGTCCAAAATGTAGAATATATGAAGTTTAATTCTTTTACTGGTAGCATTATTTTTATAATCTACAGATAGTCTTTGACTTACAACAGTTCATTTAGTGGTCATTCAAAGTTACAACATGGAAAAATATGACTTATGACTGCTTTTCACAGTTACAACCTTTGCACTATCCTGATGATCACGTGAACAAATTTCAGATGCCTGGCAACTAGTTAATATTTATGACTGTTGCCGTGTCCCAAAGTCATGTGATTTTGGGACTTTTTTTGTGATTTCTCACAAGCAAAGTCAATGGGAAAGCCAGAATCACTTAACAACTAGATTGCTTATTTATTAATTGCAATGATTCACTTAACAACTGTGGCAAGAAAGGTTGTAAAAAGGGGCAAAACTCACTTCACAAATGTCTCATTTAACAACAGAAATTTGGACTCAGTTGTGGTTGTAAGCTGAGGACTACCTAAATGTGCAAACACACAACAATAAAGAAAATTATGGTTTTTTTCAAAAATGCACTCCATTATAATATTTTTGGGGTCCCAAATGGTCACATTTTATGACTTACAATCAAACAAAGTCAGCAGAGATATTCAGAATTTCATTTCCATGCAGAGATAAACCTACAGCTAAATAAGAAAAGCCCAGATTTTTGGAGTAGAAAGAAAACACTTTGAAACTATGGACCGAAGACCAGCCAGATTCATTAACATTTTAATTCTGGGATGGAAAGATTTATAGAATGAAAATACCACATTTGCCATTGTCTGTTGCAATATCTATTGCTTATTTCGGCCAGTTTGACAGGATGAATTCTGATTTTCACGGATTAGTTTAAAAATAATGAGAGCTCCTTAGATGTGCAGGTTCTCAGTTTCCCTATTTAATAACAATCTTAACAATGATTTCATTCAGCAGCTGCCAATTTTCTTACCCTATCCATTTGAAAGCGATATAATAGCAAGTGGGAGGTAAAACTGTGTATAAATTTAGATTTATTCAGTTTTTTTAAAACCCGGGAGTCTCTCAGCTTCTTCCATTCTGCTTCCAAATAAAATTCCTTGTCAGCCCAAGAGCTTTGCCTACCCCGGTAACAATTTGGCAGTTATTTTAGAGGCACAGAGGATTTGTGGTTGTTTGTCTACATGTTGACGAGCTTCCTAAGCCACAACAGTTAAACTATTTACTTATTCCAAAATATTTATGCTGCCTTTAAGAACTTAAATAATAACAACAAAAAATTCTGAAGACATGATAGACAGATAGTTCTATTAATTATGGTACAGTATATGTATTTATATAAATCAAATGTATTAAATATAAAATATGGACCATCATCAATTAAAAGTAGAACTAAACCTTTAAAAATAATCTGTTAGGATATTTTACAAGGATGACACAAAAACATTATCTTGATATTTCCTATTACTAGGCAAGCAAACTAGGGTTTTACGGCTAAGGAAAGTTCATATGGTTATAAGAAGTCCTTTAAATAATTTAGCCTCACATTTTAAGTTGGTTAAAAACAACACCAGCAGTTTAATTTGGGCTCTGCAATGCATTGGCAGAGAAGTGGTATTATATGCTTCAACCTCTTGGCCTTCCAAGCAACTGTGCAATGGCATTTTATATGAATGCTGCTTCCAACACAGAATATATTGTGGTAATCTGGTATGGATATGAATGGGGCTATTTGATCTGCAGAGAAATGCATCTGGCAAGCCAGCTGAAGTTCATTAAAAGCATCCTTAATAAACAATGGCACCTGCATATCCAGAGGTGCTGCCAAAATCCTAGAGAACTCTCAAACGGTGCAGCTGGTATTTCAGAAAGAGCGTAGCTCCATCCAAACCATTCTCATATCTTCATCCAGAGCAACAGATTGCTGTAGCCATAGCACTCAAGCTTCTTTCATATCTACAGTACAGCCAAAGGAAAATTTACAATACACAGATGCACTTCTGTACATGACAGGGGGAAATCACTACACAAAGAGACCAATTACTCATTACATGTGCCTGCTGATCACACATTTAACACAAACCATGAAAGCAAGCGTCTGAATTAACTGAGCTCTGCATAACAATAATGAACCCTAAGAATTCTTTTTGTGTCTCTTGGGGGGGAGAAGGAGAAGGGCTTAAGAAGAAAGGCTTCGTCATTTTTGTCCTGCCTACATTGTTCCTCAAATAGTTTATAATGATACTGTAGGTCATATTTGGTAAGGCCACACTTGGAATACTGCATTCAGTTTTGGTCGCCACAATGTAAAAAAGTTGTTGAGACTCTAGAAAGAGGGCAGAGAAGAGCAATAAAGATGATTAGGGGACTGGAGGCTAAAACATATGAGGAACGGTTGCAGGAATTGGGTATGTCTGCTTTGATGAAAAGAAGGATTGTGGGTGACATGATAATAGTATTCCAATATCTCAGGGGCTGCCACAAAGAAGAGGCAAGGAGAGAAGCAACTTAGAACTAAGGAGAAATTTTCTGACAGTTAGAACAATTAATCAGTGGAACAACTTGCCTCCAAAAGTTGTGAATGCTCCAGCTGTAAATGTTTAAGAAGATATTGGATAACCATTTATCTGAAGTGGTGTAGGGTTTGCCTAAGCAGGGGGTTGGACTAGAAGACTTCCAAGGTCCCTTCCAATTCTGTTATTCTATTCTATTCTTGAAGGAAAAACAACTTATTTGAAGTGGCAATTGGAAAATGAGGAAGTAGGGAAAGAATCAGACCCTCTTTCGCCTAATACCAAAGCACTCCCCCTCCCATAAATACAACAACTAAAGCATCTCCAGTATATTATAATATTTTTATTTACAAGGACAGTTTGGCCTTTAAGTGCATAGCCTGTATGGACTTCATTTCTAATAGTAGACGTATTTTCAAATTCAATTAAAATTCAATTCCCACACCTTGCAATAGGATGGGATTTACAGCAACTACAAGGAGTCCACCTAAGCAACAGGTGAGGTATGTGCTAATTCCCTGATTTCTAGTTTGCATATTTGTATAAAACAATCATTTTTCTGCAAATAAATACTCACGCTAAATATCGTCATGGCATTTTTTCCTTCTTAAGACAGGTATCTCTGGGTTAGGTGTAGTAGTATCTATGCTTCTGCTTAAAAAAAAACACTTGAGGATGACAGTGATAAACCTACCCCATTACAGTTCTATAACGATCATCTTATGGTCTCAGAAGTTCTGCCATACAATCTAATTGAGACATATTTTGTCATTAAATGAAAAAGGGAAGATAAGCATTTTAAAGGCCATCTTTATAGGGAAACGTTTTAAACATTATCTCGCTATGAATCTTGGGTTCAGAGAATCTGAGTTGCTGAACTAACTAGCAGAAATTATGGCAATTATAATGTGTTTGAATTTCAGAGGAATATCACATTCTAAAAATGTGTTTAAAATGCTGGGATTTTAACATGCTTATTCTACATTAATTACAGCAAATTCCAGATTAAATTTCTCCCTTAACAGAATAAGACTATAACAAGACAACTCTTTACTTAGTACTAAACTTCTTGGTAATTTCTATATCCATTCACAAAGCACAAAAAGTCACTCCTATAGCAGTTGAGAGAGGATTTAATCAAACTATGTATATTATGATAAATGGATATTGGATATTATCCCCATCTGCAATTTAAGGGAAAGAAAATGGCCCGACGTTTCTAATCTACCTGCCCAATGAGCCCTTCCAAAGTGATTCTCCTCCACTCCCCATATAAAAGAAATTATTAGCAACAAAATAGAATTATAATCTGGTAGTGTATGAGGCAGAATACATTGAACACATAATATGGTCAGAAATGTGCAAGGGTAGAAAAAGGAACCATATACAACTATCTAGTTCAAGTATTGTGACAGTGCTGAGAAACCCAAACATGATTAGATACCAATGAAAACTCACTATTTACATAGTTTTTCTTTAACACACACCTTAGTAATTTTCTCCATTGCTGCCAATTATTAATTGAAAGAGTTATCTGTATAGTTGTGAAAATATTAGTATCATATAATCCTTCCTAGTTAAAGGTCTTTCCTGGACTGTTGAGGGAAAGCTCTGGAGTTCTAATTGCCTACAAAAGTCCCAAAAGGTTACTGCCGAGCACGGTAATTAGATGGCTGTAATAGAAGATGTTAGCAGGGGACAAAGGATTTGTACTAAATAGCATGGCATTTTCATGGCTATTTACTGTGCAAAATAGCAGAACTTAATGAAATTTGGTGGAGCTCTAGAAAGAAGATTGGGAAACAAAATAAATTAACAGTGTGAAGAAATGAAACAGTTATTAAGAAAAGGCAGATAAAATTTTGGCTGTGTTTTTTACTGGCTTTCTTTCTCATATCTTTATCAGATATTTTCAAGTTCACTAAAATCTATGGTATTCTATAGAATTCCACCTTACTATAGTGATGCCTATAAATGCACATAAAAGGATATTCCATTTGCATATTCACCTGAACAGATTTGTGCAGGACCGAAACCAAGTTATAAGTCAAATAAAGCAAAACCAGAAGTGTCTCAACTCTTTGAAACTCCTATGATCTTGATGACTGAGACAAAACCAGAAGAGTGTTACTGGATACCCTATACTTTATGGCACCAATTGGTACACATAACCCATGTTATATAAACACAGTACAGTCATAGAAACTACAAGGAAATGTATTGTTTCCTTCCCTGATATCTCAATGCAGGGCTCATTTTTCCAGCCTGACCTCATGTCTAACATAGTAGTCAGAAGATATCTCACAGTGCATTTACCAGTTTCTTTCCTTGATTCATCCCTTAAAACAAAATGGCAGAAATCACAAATATGTTTTATGGCAAAATATGTAAAAGTGTTTCTATTATTAAAATCAGCTACCACAAATAAAAGATTGGGTTTCAAACCTTGGAGCAGTTCTCCAGTTTGACATTTTCTTCATGTGATTGACTACATCTGAAAGTTATCTGGCTGGGAAACTGTGGTTTTGAGTTGTGCTGTTAACTAATAATTGACAAGCATTTTGCTGGGCAATGACTGAATAAAAATTGATTGATTGATTAACAAGCATACATTTCAGGTGGAAAGCACACAATTATTCAGAGCCAGAAATGCTCGAATAGTTCTCCTAATCAACACTTCTGTGGGCTAGAGTTTAGTTATGTTAGATTTTGTATTTTTTATATTTCTAAGCAAATCAATTTTTTAAGCAAACCTAGAAATATATACATTTTTGAGAAATATTTTTTAAATGTTAATTTTCATATTTTAACAATCATAAATTCCTGATTAAAGAAAATAAAACAGACTTCAAAATGATGAATTGTAAAGATGACATGTTAGATATGAATTGATAAGTCTATATTTTTTCCTTTCTGACAGGGAGGAGAAAAAGAGCGCTTTTGGGATTGTGTCTGTACGTCTTCAAACTCATCTTGAAGTCAAGATCCTGAAGTTTTCTTGGCAATATTTTCTGAAGTGAGTTGTCCTTGCCTCCTTCCTAGGGCTGAGAGAGTGAACTGACCAAAAATCATCCAGCTGGCTTCATGCCTAAGGCAGAACAAGAACTCATATACCAACTAACACTTGTTCCTGAGATCAGGAGTACCATTTTCTCTTTTTATTCAGCTCAAGTGGTAGCACATATTATTCTTTATTAATTCAGAACAGCTAAGCAAGGTCAGTTTTGGTCCTTGGAGGGAAGACCTTTTGGAAATGTAGCGCTATAGGTGAGATTAAGAAATGGCAAAAATGTCCTAAGAAAAGGCGAGCCCAAATACTGCCACAATGTTGCCAAGAAAACTACATATTGTAGACATACCCATGAAATCATTAAAGGGATTCAACTTGACTCAGGAAAGTCTTTATTATACCTATCTTTCCAAATAAATCCAGAAACAATATCACCAATTTGTAATTACATTCACATATACATAAGGCTAGGCTCCCATTCAACTTGAGTAAGAGGTAAGCATCTCTTGGGTCAGGCTTTTCTTGGCCGATACCTGAAGACTTGCAAGAAGCAAGTCATGGACACAGCTGTTTGATTAGTAAATAAGAATTAGGAAGCCATTAGGAATGCCAAATATAAAATGCAAGCCCTATTTATAGTAAAGCAAAATCTCTCCAGTATTAGTACAGCACTTTAGCCAGCATATCATTCAGGCTCCCTCAAAGATGAGACATACAAAAGCTGCAGCAGAGCTGTACGCCCTGTACAGGTATAAAAGAATGAAAGACAGGAAACATCTGTAAGAATGGGAGAAAATTAGCTAATAGTAATATACCTAAAGATGTGGACACTTGGTGGCATATACTGGAATAATTGACAGTTTGATCTGAAACAACTAATATTCCTTTACAATTATTGCCTTTCCAGGTGCTGAATGTTAATAGTACATTTAGTTCAAACATTTGTTCAGAAATGATTTATGAAAACAATAACTCAACAGCACTGGCCAAAATTCTAAAGAACACCTGAGTCTTTGTATATTGACTTGCTGAAAAATGTAAAGTGCCAACAAATTTTCTTTGTATTATTTAAATAGGCCTACAGTGTTTACTTAGTGGTTAAAGACAGGATATAACTTCCTTTGGGGGTTTTATTCAGTAATACATTTATTCCTTGGGGAAATTTCTTTTCTTTGTATAGACCTGAAGTGCTAATTGAATTATATTCCCTAATAATGGGTAAAGCTAATAAGTTTGAAATGACTGTTGATTCCAAAGAGCTGCAAATTGGGTATGGTGACATTTTCAACCTCCCCCTTCTCTACCTGCATTTTTAGAAAGATCAATGCTGAAATGTCTATTCCTTCAAAACTAAATTAATAGGCTTATCAATAAGTCAATCATAACTGTCAAAATACACCAAGATCTGGCATATAGTCAAGAAATATGTTCTAAGACTATAAAGAAGATGGCACTGGAGTACTAGGACAATCACATTTCACTCCACTGGCTGATAATCTAAGAAAAATGGACTAGGATTAGGTAAAATTGGAATAGCACAATGTGCTATAAATAGATCTGCCCTTAAAAAACTTCCAGAAGCCTCAATTAATCCAGAATGTAGTTATGGGTGCATCTTCTTATGTCCACATAATGCTGCTTCTCTGTGAGATGCACTGGCTTCTGATGGGCTTCTGAATGCAATTCTTATTGCTGGTCAGTACCTTCAAAGTTCTACACGGCATTGAATCAGGTTACTTGAGAGACTGAAAGAACATCTGCCTGGCCAAGATGTTTCCACAGGGAGGGCATCATGTCCTGTTATGGAAACTAAAAGACCAGCCTTTTCTGTGGTTGCCCTGCTCTCTAGTACAATCTGTCCCCCCCACCTCCTGATATACAATAGGCCCCTAACTCTCCTTGTCCTTAGGAGAGCCCTTAAGATCTGGCTCTTTCCCCAGGCATTAGGGGCTGCTGAATGAGAGTCCCACTAAGAAGTTTGTTTTCTTCTATGCTTGATTGCCATTTTATACTGTTCGTTTTTTAAAATTTGTATTTATTATGAAATTTATATGTTGCCCATGTTGCCAGGTGGTGCCAGGAGGTGATGTAGCATTTGCATTTATATATTGCTTCTTTTTGTCAGTTTTTTTAAATAAAAAAAAATTATTATCATTATTAGTGTGTTTTTATGCTGAACACCACCCAGAGTCATTATAAGATCTGATTTGGACAGTCTTATCAATCTTTAAATAAATGGAGACAGGACATAGAATAATTAAAATACAGAAGAGTTTGGCCATTTGTACAACTCTGTATAAGACTTTGGCAGCAAAAGTGCATATTCAGTGTGATAAGGATTCACAATTTCTGCAGAAATCCAAGGAAAATGCAGTGTATAAGCAAATTACTTTTACGGAAATAAGAAAAAATGCTGCAGTTCTTATGCAGCACTTGAAATTTTCAGCCTCTTATTTTCCTACAGGTAAAGTCTAATCTGAAACTCAGTTGGTTTAGGGCATCAGGCTAAAAACCAAGAGACTGTGAGTTCTAATTCTGCCTTAGACATTAAAAAAATCAATTTTTTATAACTGACAAAAATTATACCTTCAAAACTCACAGTCTCCCGATTTCTAGCCTGGTCCCTTAACTACTAGATCATTCTAATAATTTGCAGATACTACCTAGTAGCTCCCTTAACACCAGAGTGGTAGATGGGAGTGATTTCCAGTAGACAGTTTCCAATGATAACTCTTCTAATAATACTAAAAACGTACTGAATTTCATATGTGCGTACTTCTGTTCTGTAATCCCTCCCCCTTCAGTTAACATGTCACATCATAAGTTTAACATTACTTTTGAATCTGTTGTGCCTCGTGGATCAGACAGTTGTTTATCTACCTTATTCTTTTTAAATTTAATTGTCTAAGGAAGACAAATAAATGCTTTCCACACAGCTGCTATCTAGCAAATAATTATTAGATACCTTTTCAACATGCATGCTGTTTCCCAAGAGTCCGGAATAGCTCCAAGGAGTTAAATATATAATCAAAAAAGGTTTCAGCTCCCTCCTAAAAATGATTGTTTACTTGAAAATTATATTTCAGTATCTCTGGAAAATGCTGTTTCCCTCCTAGCATATTACTAAGTACACCTGTGAAATACCCATCTTTTCTAAAGCTTTATATTTCTAGAGGGCGAAGAACTATGAAAAAACAAAATCACTTTCTGACAGTTCCACTATTTAACTAAGGAGCTCAGTTCTTTCACTCCATGACAATCCTTTCATCAACATTATATGTGCAACAGAAATAAAACACTGAAATAGTTCTTTGCATTAGTCCATGCAGTAATTAAACCCGAAGCTTAAATCGAAGACAACATATGTAGGCCAGGGTTGAACTGCAGAGTCCTTGGTGTTCTCTGAACATGTTTGTTTGCTTTATTACCTAACCAGGTACCATAATCAGGGCTGATGGGTGTGGGGTTTCTTCTGTTTATAAGCATCCAGGAATTCCCTAGCAGTTTTGGAGTTGGCTTGGACCCATCAGCTATCAGTAGAAACAGAAATAAACTATTCAAAAGAGACAATTAAAAAATCTAAGAAGGAAACAAAAAGGCCAGAACACATTTTCCAGCAGCATTTCTGATGAACTGAACCATTCCTAGTCTTTATTAAAAAAACAAAAAACAAAAAAACAAAAAACACCTCCCTCCAATTGAACTCAACTCATGTTGACTAAGAAAGCATGTTCATACAATTTTCTTTACAGCACTATGGAATCAATGTCTTTTTCTTCTTATTTTTAACCTATCCATCTAGTCTATAACCTAAGGTTTCTTGGTAGTTTTTTATTTCAATACAGACCAAGTTTGATACTGCCTATATTATGGGATATGTATGCTTGATGGAATAGTTAAAAGGATGAGAACCAAACAATCTCAGGCTGAGTTTGGTCCCACTAGATTCCTCAGTCTTGTTTACCTAGGTTGATATTGTGGAATAAAATGTAAGAAAGTCCCCAAGGAGAAAAGATGTTGCAAAAAAAGAGAGAGGAGATTTTCCCTTTTGTATTTTAACTCTCAGGATGAATTAGACACTAAAAAGTGTTCAAGCAAGGAACAAAAGCTCTTCTCTGTTTTAAATGTTCCAGGTAATGCTAAAGGATCAATTTGCACTATTGCCACAACTGCCTGCATCTCTCCTGAGAGAATTGAAGAATGACAGCACAGAGTCTGGGATTATTCTCTTGACTGACAGCATTGCTTAATCCTGGCCCAGTTGTGCAGCCTCTGAGCAGAAGACAGCACTGGATGCAGACCATCTTGAAAAATAACACAATGAAAGTGGAACAAAAGGACTCGAGCTTCCTAGGGAGAAAACGGTTCCTTAGGAGTAACGAGCATCAGCTGAACCCAGGGGATGGAAGATAAACCATACACAGAAGGGATGGTCAAATCATACAGGCAAATTAAATTAAATGTTCGCCTAGGGTTCCAAGTCAAACGAGTGCCAAATTTGAAGAAAAAAAAATGATTTAAAAAAAAAAATTCAAAATTTATTTTTTATTTTTTTTAAAATGTGCCCCCATTGGAGCACAGTGCCAACAACTTAATTCACTTAGTTGCTGGCCTGGATGTCTTCTATCTATGGACTAAGAACCTTTGCTTACTTTACTGGCCCAAACATCTGAACCTTTGTCAGTCTGGTTGTGTCTTTCCTACCCAGAAGGATTTCTTTTTTCAAATGTAGGATCAGTTCCAAGAAGACTTTTCCAAGGGAAGCATCACTCTCTGTGCCTCCAGACAGAAAGCATTGCCTTGAACAGATTGTTTTCTTTCTTCCACCACATTGCTTTCTTTTCCAACCACAGTACTGTAAATCTTAGGGTTTTTCTTTCTTTCTTTCATCTATGCATGGGCCAGGAGCAACATGTAATTTTAACTTTTCTAGATATGAACTTATTGGCACTGGAGATAATTGTTTACAAAAGTGGTCCCCAACCTTTTGGGCACCAGGGACTAGTTCCGTGAACAGAGATTTTTCTGCGGACTGGAGGGGCCATGGTTTCATATGCTGCCTGCATCCCATGGATGGGGATTAGCTTGTTTGCATGGCCTGGTTTCTGCATGCTGCGACCTGATGCCAGTCCATGGATTGGGGGTTGGGGACCCCTGGTTTACAGCATACTCTGATTAGCTTAACAACCCAGTTTTCAGAATACTTAATTTAGGAAACATCCCAAAAAATATTTAGGTTAACTGAAAAGGGCATCAGGAATGGCACTGGAAGAAGAGCTTATCAGATAAAAGTCCTGAAGGTCCTGAATCTGGGTGTAATGCAATGTGCAGTGTTAGCAAGAATGTAATGTGCAGTATTAGTAGTAAAAGGCTCAAACAAGCCTTTCCCTAGTTCACAGAAATATTAATGGGAAAGAGGACTATTAAGACTTGCAAGATTATTTAATTGTATTTTGTAGTAAAAGTATTGATCTATAGTAGCGTATTTCCCTGAAAATAAGATAGGGTCTTATTTTTTTTTCCACACGCGAAATAAGCACTTGGCCTTATTTTCGGGATAGTCTTATTTTTGAGGTGCAGGAGGCAGCGAGCATGTCACCTCATGGCTGCTTCTGTGTTGCAATATTTTTGGGGAGGGGTTTTTTCATGGGAGGGCTTAATTTAGTGCATGTGCTCAAAAGCCTGATTGGGCTTATTATCCAGGGAGGTCTTACTTTCAGGGAAACAGGATACATGGCATTGGTTTTCTAGGCTAACATAACTTGAAAGGCTGATATAAACTATGAGATTTAAAAAGTCCTTCTTCAGTCTACCCAGTGGAAGGAATGGGAAGTGGACTTATGTCAGCCCAGGGTTCATGAATTAGAGAAGTGAATGGGTGGAGTTTTAGCAATATATGCAAATATTTCCAATCTAGCCAAGAGAAATAATGCCATCTTTACAGCATGACAGATTTGCAACTTAAAGAACAAATTTGATTTAAGATTTGTAATAAGAACTTACACCAATAAATTATACTAGATTGATGATTAGTGGTATTATTTATATGCAATATTTTTGTACTTCTTATAATGCCGCTGTCTGCACCACAGGGATTAATTATTTTCATAATTTTGTCTAAGTAGTAATATAGAAAATGTCAAAAAGAAAATTAGATTTTCATTTTCCAGACGTAGAAATTTAATTAAAGCCAACTCATAGTCAAAGGAGACCATCCTTCATTGGTCTGTGATGCACCAACGATGCCATGCAAGAGACCAGAGGATCAAAAAGCAAGTCCTGGAATATTAATAGAGAACGTGCAAGTCTATGTTCACAGTTTTAAAAGTCCCTGAAGTTTGTCTATTCGAAGTAGACTATAGGGGGAAAATATATGGAAATGAGTTTCTCAATTGAATAGTATTCCTGTTCATAAAACGTTTCTAGTTGTGAATGGATAACTAAGTAATCAATTGGAAGCCACCCAGAATTACTTGGAATGGGTGGCACATTCATTTTATAAACAAGCAAATGTTTATAAAATTTGAATGAAGTTGAAATGCTTCTCACTCTCACCTAAGATTTCAAATTAAACTCAGCTTCAAGAACTGAAAACGTATCTCCAGGTAAAGACAGTTCCAATAAGACTTTAAAATTATGCACTCTGTCATGTTGATGAGAGAAAATGTGCTTCTGGAACCAAGTTCTTTATTACACTTTTGGCATGAATGAGCTGTAGTTTACAAATCTTTGGCCAAAGTTGATTAAACATGACTTAGAGGGCTTTAAATTGAACCCAATGAAAATTGGGACAGAAACTCTGAGTAGACTTGTGCATGCGAGAAAAAAATGACAAACTAATATACTTGGACTATTAAACTAATCAATTAAACATTGGGAATTACATTGGTTCATAAAACTCATGGACTTTCCTATCTATAATACTCAAAGTATAGATGACCTCAAGTTCTTTTCACAACAAGGCAATGATTATCTTGGCTGCAGTATAGTATCTGACACAATTTGTTCAAATGAAAAAGCAAGAAGAAGGGATGAGGAGTTTCATTAGGTATGATTTTTTAAACTGCAATGCTTGGTCCAAAATCATGGAAATAGTAGGACCATCTCAAACCACTAGGTGAAAGAATGGTCCTAAATTCTTCCTGAACAGTGTGTCAACTACAGTTAATTCTTACTAAGGACATGAAAAGTATTTGAAAGAAGGATTTCACAATATGTAGGAGATAAATGAAATAAACCCTGCCTTTGCATCATTAAAATATACTGTAAGCTTTGTATGATTGCTGCTCCTACTGCCTGTAATATTAACTGACCTTATGGGTTTCTGATAAATACAATTAGTTAATATCCTTGATATTATTGTGCATGTCTGCATGCATCCCTTTGAGAGAATTTTTGACTCTTGATGCCTACCCAGACATGTCCCCGCAGTTTTCCTGGCAAGATTTTAGAAGTAGTTTGCTACTGCCTCCTTTCTAGGGCTAAGAGAAGAAGAGTGATCCAAGGTCAACCAACTGGCTTTGTCCTAATGCAAGACTAGAACTCACATTTTCCCGGTTTTAAGCCTGATGTCTTAATCACTACACCAAACTGGCTCTTTGAATTTTTTGGAGTATTTACAATCTCTATACACAAGTGGCCACTCTATTATTACCATGGACGCTTTTAGCAGTTAGACTTATATACCGCTTCATAGGGCTTTCAGCCCTCTCTAAGCAATTTACAGAGTCAGCATATCGCCCCCACAATCTGGGTCCTCATTTCACCCACCTCGGAAGGATGGAAGGCTGAGTCAACCCTGAGCCGGTGAGATTAGAACCGCTGAACTGCAGATAACAGTCAGCTGAAGTGGCCTGCAGTACTGCACCTTAACCACTGCGCCACCTCGGCTCCCTTTACTAGACATGATTGTGTGAACATAATTCAATTACTAGACATAATTGAAACTATCATTTCATATTTGTCTTCCACAAAAATAGACATACAAAGATCTTAATGTGTAGATCTCCTTTAAAACAGTGTTTCTCAACTTTGGCAACTTTCAGATGTGTGGACTTCATACTAGCTGTGGAATTACGGAAAGCTAAACCCACACAATTTAAAGTGATTAAAACTGAGAAACGCTACTCTAAAACATACGGCTTTCATCAAATCCCACTGGTGTTCTTACAAATCTTTAAAACAGTAGTTATCTTTGTTCTTTTCTTGTAGCAATTTCAACAGTAACTAATGGTAACTTGGATTATATATTAATATAGCCATGGAAATCTTTAGGTACAATCCCTTCCCCCTTCGTTTTGCAATTTTCATAGTAATGCTTTCTTCTCACAGCTCTTTGGAGCATGTCACAAAATATGATTTACCATGCAAGAATAATAGGATGCAAAGTCCCTGCCACCCTAAAATGCCTGTAGCAACATGAGGGTTTACATTCCCTTCTTCCCCACCCCACTTCTTTTCTTAGCATTTCCATCTTACATCAGGTTTATGTTCCCTTGTGGGTTGTAATCCCATATTATTATCCTATTTTTGCATAAGGGGGTAGGGCTTGCATTAAAATATGCTGCATATCTCTCTATAAAGCTCATTTTTCGCTGAAAATTTCAGTACCCTTCTTACCAGTGAGATAACTATAAATCGGCTTTCATGCATATGCAAGTCTCTATCCTTCTAAGCACTGTATTAATTATTTCAAAGATATTTAGAGGTCAGCAGTGACAGAAACCTCTATGCATAGAATCACATTAATGTAGGGCACTATAAGAAAAATGGAATAGATCATTGTACCATAGCAAAAGATCAGAGTATCTGAAGTGCTTTTCTTAATAAAAAAAAGCAAATACTAGACCAGCTTCTACAAATATTCAGTGTTAATCCAGAATTAACATGGAATTGTAATTCTGCCATAGATCCACCTGAATATTTATTTTAAAATTTATTTTTGTTTGATTTATATAGAAACCATTGGACTTTTATATGATTCTAAGCAACTTAAACTTGCTATTTAACCAAATGTAAACCTCAATTTGTATTCTCAAATTAAAACAATTGCATGTTATATGACCAGTCCTATTTCCTGTTTGGTGTTGAGAGCAAATTACATGGCATGTATGCAGAAAAGTCCAGGTTCAATCTTGTCACTTCTTGTCAAAAAGGACAGTGTAAGAGATGCTAATAAATACCTTTTTGTATCTATAAATATGAAGAACAACTCTAGCTACAGTAGTGATGGACAACTGCTCTGATCCTAGGCACAATCAGTCAAACAGAAGACTATAGGAAAATGACAAAAATAGAAGAGTAAAAGGGAGAAGCAGGCAGGTACATAAAGTCAGAAATTACAGAATGGGACAAACTCAACATTATATATTGTTAAAAGTCAAATGAATGTTCACCTTCTATATCTCTTCTATGTATAATAACCTTTTTGTTGAGTTACATGAGTCACAAATAGATCTATTAGTGTGGAATAAATGAGTCCCTGAAAATTTGATCTAAACGACTCTACATCTTTGATGACATATAAATGAACCTATTTAGTTCCACTACATTTTCTAACTTTTCCATTCTTAATTTTGCAATAGTCTTCATCCTTTTTAATATGCATAATTTTGTGCAGTTTTTAAATTACATAAAATGGTGATTTCATTTATGAGCATGCATCGATATTTGAAAAATTGAGAGTGGTTAAACATTTATTAAAATTCAAACCAAACTTATATATTATTTATCCATAAATACTGTTACAACCATCCAGTCAAGTATGGTGCAGTTGTTTTGACCTTCAGATTGATATAATCAAAGCTGTGTATGTGTGTGTGTATGTGTGTGTGCGTGTTGTTTAATTTCTGCAATACAGTCCCTAGATAATTTCAGAAGCAGAAAGTCAAATGTTAATGAAAACTGCTGTCTATGATGATTATGCTTCATAAATTTGTCAAAACAACAATAGAATCAACAGTGCTAATTTGCACATTTAAGCAAACTAAACAGTGTGAATGGGGAAACCACATTTTCTTCTGTAGCATGAAGGTTTTTGAATGCCTGAAGGCTACTGAGAGATAATCGTCTTTATCATGTTCTGGACAAAACCTACAGACACCAATATGCTTTTCAGGGGCTTCACCTGAACTGAAGCACCTGCAGTTTTCATTGAAAACAATTAAATAAAGTAACTTTTAGAATTAGCAAAGTTATAGTTCTAAGAAATGATATCATAGCTATTAATTAATACCTTGTGTAAAACAATACACTTTGGACCACATTTAAAAATTAAGAGAGATTTTACTTTTCTCTATAAATCTATTTCAGAAAATAAGCAACTTTGCCCCCTTAAAAAGATATTTTGTCTTTTTTTTTGGTTGCCTCATCAGAAATTTTTTTCCTCTCAATTGTGGATTTTTGATTGCATATACCTTCATTTTTTAACTTAGTTAATCAGAGATGTTCTAACCAACAAATGTTTGGATTATTATTCTGAATTTAATTCAAAAGTGAATTAACTAGAAAAGATGAAGTTATTGAATGAAGTTTAACTTCCTGTAGTTGACTCAGAACATGAAAAATGAAAGTCATTTATCATTTATCTCTGTAATTCCATGTCTAGCACTTTTACACTATTACCATTTTACACTTGATGATGACATTTTAGACCAAACCATGTAGGTATGTACTTATAAAAGAAACACACTTTACAACTGAGTTCTTACAGCAAAGATGAGCCAAAGGCAGAAAATGCTAAGAGAAAACATTATTCGACATTATTAATTTATCTTCAAAATGTGACACAGGAGTATTTGGTTTTTAAACCAGCACTTTCCTTCTACTGTTTGTAAAATAATTGTATTACTTTACAAGGGAATAAAAAAGCACTAGTGAATAACTTACCCACACATGGCAATGAATACCCAACAATAGGATCGTGGACAAACTGGCGATTGTTCAACATAGTCACACAGTAGAGGTGAAAACAATCCAGGCAAATGACATGATGATGAATGCATGGGAACACTAACACAGGACTCCTAAATGATGAGAAAGAGAGATAGAAAGAGACAAATAAAAAAAGATGGTGAGGAAATTAAGCTTCCCACGTTATTACCCCAATCAGGCGTGAACTTCATGCAAATAACATTCAGGACTCCACTCTGTAATGTTAATTCTAAAATCCATGAGATCCACAGCCACAGCAATGTGGAACTTGCACAAAGACTGTGCAATGCCACTGAGACTGCTTATTTATAAAATGCCCACCTTACACAAAGAAAAACTTGTCAGACTAAAAGATGAATAACTGTTTCTGTGAACAAGTACACCAAGTAGGGTCTGAATGCTAGAATAAGAGCTGTACAGTTCTCCCCCACCCCAAAAGACCACTCTAAAAATATTCTGTGATCCTAATGTCTCTAATAGTAAGGAACCGACTAACGTGTCAGGGTTCCAAATAGCATCCAAAAGTAAACCAGAGTCCGAGGCAAAGGATTCCTCAAAGTTCCAATTTATTAAGAAAGCCATGTGGGCACACCTGGGAAAACCCGAATCTGAAAGCTTCCAGGTTTCCCCACCCAGTTGAAAGTTCAAGATCCTGCCCCTACACCAGTGGTGGGTTTCAAAAAATTTTGGAACCTCTTCTGTAGGTGTGGCCTGTTTTCCGGGTCCACTGGTGGAACCTCTTCTAACTGGTTCGGTAGATTTGACGAACCGGTTCTACCGAATAGGTGCGAAGTGGTAGGAACCCACCTCTGCCCTACACCCACAAGTCCATCACATGGTACAATCTTCCACTGCCACGCTGGCAGTTTTTACCCATTCAGTTCCGGCCAGGTGCAGAGACAAAGGATGACCTTGGCTTTCTAGAAATAATTTTGTTATGACTACATGTCACCCAACTCCATATAATCTCCCCTCCCATTTTCCCACAATAGAAAATGCATAGTAAAATAATAGAAAGTGTGGCAGGCCTGAAGTCCAAAAAAGAAAAGATAGCTTGCAGGCCTGACATAATCCTTAATTACTCAAATATTAGTGAAGCATAATTTACCAACATCCAGTGGTGGGATTCAACAAGTGTAACAACCAGCTCGCCAAATGTGTGCTATGCGCACACATAGTGCATTTGAAAACAGCTCTAAAACTTACCTTCTACTGCAACCCTAGTGAGTAAAACAGTTGAGGCGCAGCAATCCGCTCTGCCGTGTCTATCAGCTGGGTTTCAAACAAGGGAAATATAGGACAGACTAGTGCAGGGGTGAGTGCGGCCAATTGATCACTGGAACTACCAGTTTGCGCGAACCGGCTAAATGCCACCCCTGCCAACATCGCAAGTGAAAACGGGCTCCCGAGCTCTGTTTTTGGCTGTGATGGCCTCCTGAAACCCTCTGCCAGTGAAAATGGAGTTTGGAGTGCCGCACACAGCCCTCCCGAGCTCTGTTTTCACTGGCAGAGGCACCATGGGCCAGTCCTTTTCTATTTCCAGGGTGGTCCCGTGGGCCAGATCTAAGCACTCCGCAGGCCGGATCCAGCCCCTGGGCCTTGAGTTTAACACCCCTGCTCTAAATATTTCCCTCTTATAAAACTACCTAGTTCACATATCCTAATCAGCTTTAAAAAATGTAGTGCCCTCCTGCAGTTCCCTTTGGTGCCCAATTTGAAAAGCCCTAGCCTTAGGTAAATTCAAACTATATTTGAGGACAATCATATCTTCTTATGCTGCGCAAAGCAGAAGACCATATCAGCAGGAAAAAAAAGGAGGAAATCAATTGTTCAGAGGTACGTTAGCACAATCTTCTTTCCAAGGTTCAGGTAATTGGAAAAGCTACTTTTAAACAGGTATATGGTCATACAAAGCAGAGCTGTACAAGTAGGAAAACAGTCGCGGTTCCCCTGTGCCTCTCTTTCTGAGTTTCACAGATACAGCATGTTTGACTGTCATCAATTAAGCAGGGCTAATAGGTGGATTTTATGTTTGTGACCCAACTTGGCTACCTTTTGTAGTAAAATAAATGTGTCTATGGGTTCCTTCTTGATATGAGATTTGCTATTCACTCAAGAATGTTAAACATGTAGTGATAAGAAACTTGAAGGTAGGGCATAAGCAAGATTGATTTGTAAGGAGGTTCTTGTTTCTTTTAGGAAAGGAAATATTCCTGTGTGCCTGTAAATGTCTACACCATGTTCACAACCATTTTCCATGCTGAAAAGTTAACTTTGGCAAACTCCATTGCATCCAGAATTCAAGACATTCTTCCTTGCTGTGTGGCGGTGTAAGATAACATAAATTAAATGTTACATTCTTAAAGAAATAAAAAAGAGGAAAGTGGGAGGCAGAGAGATTAATGAAAGAACCCCCCCCCCGTAAATCCTGAAATAACAAGATGTCTCATTTAAGATTTCTTCAAAAGCTTCAAATTGGATACACAATTCCTTCTTCCCCTTTCTGCCCCTATTAATGTCTACAATTTCTTAAATATTTTAAGACTACCATTTAACTCTTTGCAAATCTGTTAAAATCTTCTATCTAATCTTAGAGTATTAGGCTGCATGTGATTGATATACAGTACATGAAATTTTAAGATTCCATAGTTTTGCATACACTATACGTGAATACATAATCTTCTTTCAAAATAAGCTTTAAAAATCCATCTACTGCTGGAGACATCAAGATAGTGTGTCGGTAGCATTTAAAATATAATCTCAGTGTTTTAAGGGATTTCACTGACTAAAGCAGCTTACAAACTGAATTAAACAAAACCTCCTTGCTACTAATCCTTATTAGTTGACCACTTGCTGTTCTGAAATCTAATCACCCCTTGAACAAAAATAATCTAAAAAGAGAAGTGGGAATTGGGTGGGATGACTAAACCAACCTTTCCTTTAATGTACAAAAGACATTAAATGTGTCCGTTCCTTTTTCTGCAGAGCAGTTTAACAAGAATCATTTTATAATTTAGAAAAATTCAGATCTGAAGTTGTGCTAAATTAGCTGATGGAAACCATGCCTCATAACAACGTGAAAAGCAATTAACTTCAGTTCCTCTGAAAAAACTAAACTTTCCAAAGCAAACTCACTTCTTTTTTACACACTAACCATGCAACATTGCATAAAATGTTCAATAATGATTTAAAAGGAAATAATAAATTATGGAACATATGGATCCTTCACTTATATAAATTGTCAATACTATAAGAAAACATCTAATATTACATTTTAATAGAACCCTTTTATAGGTAGTGCTGCATGGACCATGGACTCCGGAGGAGACCTAACCTGTGAGATCTAATCGGTCTATGGGAGGAAATCGTTACACAATTAATGCTCAATATAACATGTATAAAAGCTAAACCATACCAAGCAAAGGACATTTAGTTGTTTTTTAGGATATTAAAAAGAAATATAAATGTTTGGGCTTAATGTCTTCCCTGTATTGGAAGATTTCATCTCCACCCTGTCTATACATTCATTTCTTTTATCAATTTTAATATTAATTTTATTGTTTTAACTTTCCAATGTTTTAATTCTGTAATGGTTTTATTGTAAGCTGCCTAGAGGCACTTGGTAGAGAGATGGGTGGTATACAAATTTAATAAATAGCTAAACAAAAATATTATTTATAAATGTAAAAAAACATTCCTAAAA
Source organism: Thamnophis sirtalis (assembly GCF_051295495.1). Lineage (NCBI taxonomy): Eukaryota > Metazoa > Chordata > Lepidosauria > Squamata > Natricidae > Thamnophis > Thamnophis sirtalis. The sequence goes on along the minus strand of NW_028261386.1, from coordinate 76,168,657 downwards.
TATTATTGGTAAATATTTAATTCTTGATTTTCCCATTTTATTTCATCTAGATTTATTTATTTACTTTTGTTTATATGTTTCTCTATTTATTGACTTTCATTTATACACTGTTTCATTTCCAAAGACTCCGAGTAGTTTTGATATACTGGCAAAAGTAGGATTACATATTAGTGGCAAATTCCATTCATCAAAAAAAGTTATAGCCAAGCATATGTACCACCATTCAGAGGTACTACATTTTTTGTTCATCTCTCTTCACAGCTTTAATATGGAAGGCTATTTCAAAGGAAAGGGACATGGTGGCTCAGTGACTAAGACAATGAGCTTGTTGATCAGAAGGTCGGCAGTTCAGCAGTTCAAATCCCTAGCACTGCGTAACAGCGTCAGCTCCTGTTGCTTGTCCTAGCTTCTGCCAACTTAGCAGTTCGAAAGCACATAAAAAATACAAGTAGAAAAATAGAGGCCACTTTGGTAGGAAAGTAACAGTGCCTTTAGTGTTTAGTCATGATGGCCACATGATCACCGAAACGTCTTGGGATAGTGCTAGCTCTTTGGCTTAGAAACGGAGATGAGCACCACCCCCTAGAGCCAGGGACAACTAGCATGCATGTGTGGGGGAACCTGTACTTTTACCTTATTTCAAAGGAAGGAACCATTACAAAGCAGGTTCAATCACAGGGACCCTGCAGAGGACAATTCCTTAGTAGCAGGACCATCAGTACGCTTCCTCTCATTGGAAGCAGAAAGTTGCAACTCATAGATATCCCGGCCTTGAGCCAAGTAGGGTAACACCAGCAACAACATACTTGAACTGCACTTGTAAGTTGACTGGTAGCCAACACATTTCTGATGATAGAGGTGTTGCATAGCAGCAGTCAATAAACTCACAATTGTCTGCTGAATCAGATGAAGGTTCTGACTGAACTTCAAAGGGACCCTGACAAATAGTGAGTGATAATAGACTGAAAAAGGAAGGGGTGCCTATGGGGAGAGCCTCTTATTCTGGAAATGTCTCAACTAGCACACAACATGTAATTTTGCAAAGCTTTTCCTGGTTATGGTCTCTATCTATAAGTGAAAGAGGAGTCATGAGTCCAGGAGGACCCATAGTTTGTCAGTCTATAATCAGCTCTCTCCATAACAGCACACTTTTTGGGGAATAACAAATGGATTACTTTCCAGGGTTAGTTGGCTTTCTAACACTGACTTGATGGGATTCAATCTAGACCTGTTTTACAATCCACTCTAAAAACTCCAGGTCCATCCTGCCTGGCTCAAGATAGAGATATTCAACTGGTAACATCTGCGTATTGAATACATCATATCTTATGGACTGCTATGAGTTTTGGATGCTATAGGAGCACATATTCTATATAATATACAGTAGTGCATTATAGAGAAGAGGCATGAAGGTATCCTGGGTTATGTACCAGATAAAGCATCACTGTTGTACAGCTTTAGGAAGTCATTTAGAGCATTGCTGCAAAGAACCAAAGCTCTAATCTTATATTTGCTTAGCTGGGGGAATGAAAATTATCAGAATTTTCTTTTGCTGAGATTCATATAAAGGTAGTCCTTTGTTTACAACAATTCGTTTAGTGATTGTTCAAAGTTACAACAGTACTGAAAAATGTGACATGACCATTTTTCACAGTTACGACCTTTGCAGCAATACCATGATCATGTGATCAAAATTCAGAGGTTTCGCTTGTTTACAGAGAGAGATAGTGAGAAGAGCATGGGTTGTTTATACAGGTGCTCTTTGGGAGCTTTATTGGCAGCTGCAGTGGAGTGAAAACAAAGCCTTGTCTTGAAAGATTATAAATGAACTTGCTTTAAATGTAATAAAAAGTTTTGAATGCCAGAGTGGCAGTGTTTACAAGTTGGAAGAATGGTGCAACATGAAAAAGAAACCTTAACATTGTAAAAGATTATGTTTGAAATTCAAAAATTATTAGAAGTAACAGAGAAAATTAAGAAGATATTGGAGAACATAGATCGTAGAACAGTAAAATTTGATGGAAAAATTGAGGATGTTCATCAAATGAAGAAAGTGGAGGTCAGAATTCTAAAAACTGAAGGAAAAAATAAACAAAGAGACAAGAAAATTGTTGATACCGACAGTGAACTGAGTGTGGTTGGAAATGGAAAGAGTGGAATTATAGAAAGGGGAGATAGATGGACTGGCGCTCTACCCCAGATTTCAAAGTATAGAAGAAGAAAAGAGAGAATTGATGGAACTAAGGAGAGAAATTTTGTCAGTAGCACTAGTGATAACCAAAGATAAGCTGATCAAAGAAGCAGATGGAGGGTTTTGAGCTTATACAAGATATGCAATAAGCAATAAGTTGGGAAGAGAAGTCCATACAAAACTTACTAAGGAAATAACCAGAATACTAATGCCACAAATGGCAAGAGACATAAGACTGCACTATTACTGGAAAGACACAGGTTGATGTATAATAAAAAAAAAAATTAGACAAATTTAGTTAAATTTAGAGTATTATGTATAAAATGAAGTGATAAAGGATATAGTAAATAATTGATTGATAATGATAATAATGCATATATATGTATTAGTTTGATAAGAGGAATTTGATATAAATTGCAAATGGTGACTACGAAAGGAGGTTTAGAAACTCTGTTATTAAATGTAACCAATTTTTATTTAGAACATGTTATAAAGATGTAATGTTACTGGATGATATTGGGAAGAGCTAATGGAATGCCATTATGTGGTTTTGCTTTAAATCTGGAATATTTTATATAAAAGGATGTAAAACCAATAATAGTCAAATGAAGGTTGAGGTATGATGATAGTAATATATATGATGATAAGGAGGAGAACTTGTTGCTTAATGGCTTAGATGTTCGCCTAAGATGTAATATAGCACAGGTTCGAATCCCAGTAAGGGTATGGCTAGCTGATGAGAGCTAAATAAATAGCTTGAAATAGATCTATACTAGTCTCCCTTTATTTATTTATCCTCACAAATATAACACACACACACACACACACACACATATATATATATATATATGTTATATTTATGCTGATAAATAGATAAATATTTGCGCATACCAGGGGTTGTGACTTTAAATATATATATATATATATATATATATATATATATATATATATATATATATATATATATATATATATATATATATATATATATATATATATATACACACACACACACACACACACACACACACACAGACAGACATATATATACATATACATATACATACACACACACACACACACACACATATACACACACACACACACACACACACACACACACACACATAAACATACACATACATATCTTGTGACGAGCCAATAGACAGAGAATGGAAACAGTTTGCTTCCTCCCATGTTTGGGCATACCAGGGATTGTGACACTACATACATACATACATACATACATACATACATACATACATACATACACACATACACACATACACACACGATTTGATATGAATTGTAGGTGATGACTGTGGAAGGGATGCATGGACGTTTTTGCAACTAATCAACAGTTTCTACAATTTGTAATGGAAGATGGTTTTGTGTTTTGCTTTGTTTTTGTGTTTTGTCTGTTTGTGTTTATTTAGAAATAAAAAAAAAATCTTTATAAAAAAAATTCAGAGGTTTGGCAACTGGTTCATATTTATGACCATAGCTGTGTCCCAAGGTCATGTGATCATTTTTTATGACTTTCTGACAAGTAAACTCAATGGGGAAGCCAGATTCAGTTAACAACCGGGTTACTAACTTATCAACTGCAGTGATTCACTTAACAACCAAGAAAAGCAAGAACGGTCATAAAATGGGGGAAAACTCACTTATCAAGTGTCTCACTTAAGAACAGAAATTTTGAGCTGTGGGTGTAAGACGAGGACTACCTGTACTGCTTGATTGCCAAAATCACAGGTGCGGGCTATTGACTTTTCTTTAGAGAACCTTCATACATCTCCTATTAATGATTTTAAAAATGATTCAAGAGCCCCTATCTCCCTAAAGATAATCATAGTTGCAGCAGCCTCTATGCAGCCTGGCTGTTGCCCTCTTGAGAAGAAGCTCTGGATTCACTCTAGAGGTGGTATTCAGCTGGTTCTTTCCGGTTCGGGAAAACCGATAGTGGTGGATGTGGGAGACTCCATCCCCGCCCCCCAAACTTAATGCATGACCTTCTGTGCATGTGCGCACACTCACATTTGTGAACTGGTAGGGAAAGTAAGTGAACAAAACTATTGAGACTGTCCAAGAATACAGCATTCTTGCCTGGTATAGGAGAAGCTCTACAGCGGACAAAAAAACCTCTACAGAGAATCATTAAAATTGCCCAGAATATCATCGGGCTCCAACTACCAGCCCTGGATGACATCTTTGCATCTCGCTGTTTGAGGAAGTTGCATAACATTCTCAGAGACTCTTCCCATCCTGCTTACAATCTATTTGGGCTGTTGTCTTCTGGCAGAAGATACAGAACAATTAAAACTAAGACCACACATCTTCTGAAAAGCTTTTAGTTCTTTGTTTCTCAACAAAGAACTAAAGGGCCACCATCAGTGAGCTATTGGACAGCACTATTTGGTCTGTTGTGTGGATACTTGGGTGGTTTAGGGGCAGGAATTTTTTTTGGTGGGTGGGGGTATGTTTGGGGATTGTTAGGTGTGTTGGGCCTGGTCTCTGGGGTGTTATTTGAATTTCATTGTATGTGTAAACTTGTATATATGTACAATGACAATAAAGTAAAGTTAAAGTTGAATCCCACCGCTGATTCTCCCAGAGATCATTGATAAGCTGTGCAGTACTTAGGTCACAATTACACTCCATGAGCTCCAGATACTAAAGATCTACTTGTCTAAGGATCTTAATTGAATTTTAGCCATCCAGAGCAAACAAAACACCAACTGAGTTCTTTTAGCCATGTTCTAAGTGTACAGAAAGATAATATTATTTACTCCTCTGCACTTTTTTCTTAGATTCTTAAAATTGAATTATTTTAATCTCAAGTATATTTGACACTTAATTGTCCATCATTCCTGGGCATCACACAACCCCTGTCTGGTTGGGGGTGGGGCAGGGGGATTGGAATATAGCCAACTTTACTTTCTGTGTTATAAACACAAACTTTTGGGAAGCATAGCAAATGTTGCTATGGTGGGAAGCCTGATTAATTCTATACATTCTTTTTACACTTGCCTCCGGTTGAGTCACAGAAAGTTGTGGATAATACCAATCAGATTGGCTGCAACAGAATCCTGACAAAAGAAAGATATGAAAACTGATCTTGTTTAGATAAAAACCCCATGGGAAATAAATTCTTCTGAGTATATCTAAAATCTTATGATCAGTATTATTAATGTATTGAGAGTCAGCCCAGTGACCGAGAATGCTATTCAGCGGGAGGAGATATTTGTAGGCACAATAGAGACTAAAAGATACATCTTTTGCTACCTGCTTATGAAAAACTTGGCTTAGCTTTCTTTTCTATTATTTCACAGCCTTCAATTCTGGGAGAGAGGCAGGCAAGGCTAAGCAATCTAAGGTTAAGGAGAATGCCCCATCGATCAGTCTTTTCATTAAAGACAAGCAAACTAACATCCCACTTCACATTTCTCAAATGTAGTTAATGCCAGTTGGTATCTATAGGAGTGAGCCATGATGGAAATGTTTGAATTTATGAAAATCCCTAGGGTCATTTGCAGGTGACAATAGGATTTTTTCTCACTTCTTTGTAATATCTTAACCAAATAATAATAAAAAAGAGGCATATATCTGTACAGCCGGCTCCTAGGAATTATTTTCACAGAGGCAGTAATAGACAGCCAGACTTTGTTGCTATAGAATAAAGAAATACAGTGCTGTTCATCCATCAGTCAAGAATACTATATTTATTATAAAATGTCCAAGAGTTTCCCATTAGCACAATTTTTTATTACTTTTAGCAATCTTCTTCTAGCTTCAAAAGCTTTCTATATAAGCACCATAAAATTATTTTCAATTTTGGATGGATCACTGTATTCTTCCAAAACAATTTTATTTGTTAACATCCACAGCTGTTTTCTAAGCACATTTCAAAAAGAGAGACACTATTGGAAATAGATCTGAAAATGAACAAAGAAATCCAAACATTTTTTTACAAAAAAATAAAAAATAAGGAAGCTATGCTTACACACACACAGCTCCAAAATCACACCTGTTATCACCAAGTTACCTGTACCTCAGGGACATTTTCATAGATTTTCTATAAAAGTAGAAAACTAGCAAAATAATAGCAGAAGCTCACATTTTATTTACATCACACTATGACTATACTTTCTTTTTGTTCTTTTGTTGGGCCTGGACAAGTACTTCAAGTTTTCAAGATTTCCTGAAGTGGTTTGCTTTTTCCTGCGCCTTCTTCATAGTGCTGAGGGAGGTTGACTGGCCCAAGGTCATCCAGCTGGTTTCTGACTAAGGCAGGACTAGAACTCACTGTCTTCTGGTTTCTAGCTTATTGCCTTAACCACTATGCTTTTTTATCTCTATATTAGACTAGGCAAAAGCTTTGAGAGAGTGTTTTTACAAAGCAATTAAAGCACCCCACCAAACCAGAATGCTGAGGTACTATAGGATGAAAGTGTCTTCTACCTGTGTGTCTCCATATTCAGATACTTTGGAGAGCTATGAAAGCAATTATTTCTGAAACATTTCAGTGCTTAGAACAGCAGATTCAGAGGGGTGATTTAATCCTTTTATGAAATACTTCTCAGATAGTTTTCACAATCCTGCTACATAACTGTATGTGTTTGTGTGTGTATATATGTATGTGTATGTGTATATGTATGTGTGTATATGTATATGTGTGTGTGTGTGTGTGTGTATATATATATATATATATATATATATATATATATATATATATATATATATATATATATATATATATATATATATATATATATATATATATATACACATACATACATACATACATACATACATACATACATACATACATACATACATACATACATATATATATATATATATATATATATATATAGCTATCTACCTGACTAATATTTCCATTATTGCACTACTTAACCTCTTTAGAATAGAAAGAATCTACTTTTTTTAAAAAACTTCTATAAAGGCCATCGAGTGAAAGAAAGCAAGAAATGCAGGCAAGCAGCTTTGAAATGACCATAAAATATAATGAAGGGATTCTGTCTTCTTTAGAGAGGAGATAATATACTTCATAAAGTCTGAAGAATATAGTTGTGCAAAATGTTTTGAGCTTGAAACTCCCTGTCTGGATTTGATCATAATTGTTCCAATTTTCCTATGATGATACTGTTCTGATAATTATGGAAATTATAGAAATTCTCTATTCCAGAGGTGTCAAACTAACATCGTCATGTTGTCATCACGTGACATATCATGTCTTTCCCCCTCTTCACTAACCCAGGGTGGGCGTGGCCAATGTGTGATGCGAGTTATGTAAATTGGTGATTACGCCTCCACTGGCCGGATGGGCTCAGTTTCGTACGAAGTCAGCCTTTTATTGATGTATAACAAGAAGAACAATGATAACATAACAATAACAGTAGTAATGAAGGCCGTAGCCAAAAGGCATACAAACATAGTCAAGAAAAACGCAAGTCATAAGTAAATAACATCTGACATAAAACGGTAACATATCAATGAAGATAATGAATTTCAAGACATGACCACCCTGGCCAGCCAAAGCTGCGGGCGGGTTTGGATTCCCCTCGCAGCACACATAGAAGGACCGTTCAGGTAAGTCGTTCTCCTGTGTGCTGCTTGGGGAATCCAAGCATGGGACATGCCAAAGCAATTAAGGTCCAAGGCGGGAACCAGGCTGGCCAGGGTCCCCCGCAGGGGGGAGCACCTGTTGCAATACACGCCACCTGAAGGACGCTTACACATCAACCTTGTAATGTCTGATAAATGGTGATGGTGTAGACCAGGTGGCTGCTCTACAGATCTCTTCCACTGAGGCTTGCGTGGCCCAGGCCGCCGTGGTGGCCGCACTCCTGGTAGAGTGAGGGGTGATGCGCCTGGGAACCTGCTGGGATTGACTGTCATAAGCAAGGGCGATACATGCCTTCAACCACCGCCCTATCGTATGAGAAGAAACTTTCTGTCCCATGGAGGATGGTTGAAAGGAAACAAAGAGTGCCTCAGACCGTTGGAAGGGTGCTGTACGCTTCACGTAGCGGCGAAGAACCCTGCGCACATCCAGGTGATGCCATTGGTGCTCCTGCTGATGAGAAGGGTTGGGACAAAAGTCCGGAAGGATGAGTTCCTGAGCTGTGTGGAACAGCGTGTTGATTTTTGGTAGAAAAGCTGGGTCCAAGTGGAGAACAACTCTGCTGGGGTGGAATATACAGAGATCCGCTCGAACGGAAAGTCGCCAGCTTGGAAACCCGCCAGGCTGATGTAATCGCCACCAAAAACACTGTCTTAAGAGTCAATAGTCGAAGACTGATGGAAGAAATAGGTTCGAAAGGAGAGTCCATAAGTGCCCTGAGCACTAATGACAGATCCCAAGTAGGGTAGCGGTGCACAGTCGGAGGTCGGATGTTGGCCGCCCCCTTCAGAAAGGCCTTGACTTGAGAATGTTGTGACAAGGAGCGTCCTTGACCTCCCCCAATCACTGTGGCAAGAGCTGTGACCTGCCTGTGGAGCGTGTTGGGTGCCAAATCTTTGTTAAGACCAAATTGTAGAAAGTCCAACACTCGGGGCACCGAATCCTGGAGGGGGTCTGCCCCAGCCTGTCAGCACCACCTGCAGAAGGCCTGCCAAGTAGCCTCGTAAATTCGAGTGGTGGAAGGTCGGCGGACCGCCTGAATCGTACTGATGACCTCGCTGGAATACTGAAGGTTTGTCAGAATAGTCCGCTCACGTGCCACACGGCAAATTGTAGCAACTGGGGGTTTGGATGAATGAGGGGCCCCTGATGGAACTGGATTTGATCATCCGGGATCCTCCACGGGCGGGAGATTGACAGATGTACTAGGTCGGCATACCAGGTCCGCCGGGACCACATCGGAGCCACCAGGAGGACTTCTGCATGTTGCGACAGAATCTTCTGGATGACCGCCGGGATCACTGGAAGAGGCGGAAAGGCGTAAAGGAGGCCGGCCGGCCACGGGCTGCGCAAGGCATCCACTCCCTCCACTCCGGGGTCACATACTTGGAGAAGAAATGGGGCAGTTGCGCATTGTGAGGTTGTGCGAACAAGTCCACCACCAGACGGCCGAATCGGAGGGAAATCTGCTGGAAGAGGTCTGGATGTAACTGCCACCCCGCATGATCCACTGTGGCTCTGCTCAGCCAATCCGCCTGGACGTTGGCTACGCCTGAAATGTCTTCCGCTCGAAGGGACAACAGTCTGGACTCCGCCCAATGATGCAATTTCTCCGCCTCCATCGTGAGGGCTCTGGAATGCATGCCCCCCTGGCGGTTGACATGCGCCTTGGAGGCCACATTGTCTGTCAGAATCAGCATGTGTTTGTGAGTCACAATGTCCTGAAATTCTCGCAGGGCCAGTCTGATGGCCCGTAGCTCTAGCCAATTGATGCTGTTGGATAAATCCCGGTCCGACCAACACCCCTGCGCCACCTGATCCAGGGCATGGCCGCCCCATCCAAACAGGCTGGCATCTGTCGTAACCTGGATTCATTCCGGGTCCTTGAATGGGCATCCTTTGAGGATCTTGGAGGACACCCACCATCGAAGGGATCTGAGGGCTTTGGGTGAAAGACGGACCTTGAGTTGAGAATGACTGGTGTGAGACCTTTGATAAGGAAGCAGGAACCATTGGAGTGGTCGTGCGTGAAATCTGGCCCAGGGAACGATGTCGATGCAAGAAATCATCTTCCCTAACAGCTGAGAGAGTAAAGCCAGGGGCACGAGCCGCAAGGCTGACACCTGAGAAGCCAGCCGTTGGATGCTCTGTCGCCTTTCCAGAGACAGGAAAACTTGGCAAGTGGCAGAATTGATGACGGTCCCTAAGTGAAGCACCGTTGTAGTCGGCTGCAGATGGCTCTTGGGAAGATTCAGCATGAACCTGTGCCTCCGCAGGGAGTCCATCGTTACCTGAAGATCCCATAGGGCCTGGTCCAGGGATGGTGACAGGACCAAGATGTCATCTAAGTAACAATTCACTCTCACTGGAACCGAACAAAGGGAGGCCGCCACCACCGCCAGGAGCTTGGTAAAAGTGCGGGGTGCCGATGAAAGGCCGACGGGCAAGGCCCTGTACTGGAAATGACGGCCCGCAAAGTGGAAGCGCAGGAACCGTCGATGAGCTGGATGAATGGGCACATGGAGGTACGCCTCCTTGATGTCGATTGATGTCATCATGTCGCCTTGGCGGATGGATGCCAGGATGCTTTTCAACGACTGCATCTTGAACCTCTGGTACTTGATGTACCAATTGAGTCTTTTCAGATCTAGAATGGCTCGCCATCCTCCTGAGCTTTTGGGCACCAGAAATAGGATGGAGTAAAACCCTAGACCTTCCTGCCCCTTGGGAACCTGTCCTATTGCTTTGATGGATATGAGATGATTTATTTCAGCTTCCATGAGACGCCGCTTTACTGAGCACCTGGGAACAGGGCACCTGATGAAACGTCTTGGAGGAATGGAGAGAAATTCTAGTGTGAGGCCCAGCCTCACCACCTGAAGGGCCCAGGCATCTGAGGTGGTTTCCACCCATTGATGAGCGAAGGCCAGCAGACGCCCGCCCACTGACTCTTCCCCCTGCGAGTCACTGGTACCTCTGAAAGGACCGGTTTCCCGAGCCACGAAAGGATCTCCTGTTGTGGGATTGCGCCTGGTGCTGTTGGCGTCCCCTATCTCTGCTCCCCCCATGGTCCTGGCCGTGGTCCTGCGACTGGTGAAAGCCCTGTTGTAATGGGGAACAAAGGGGGCCGCTGCATAGCCAGAACAGCCGCCCCGAAAGGACTGGCGTCTGTTGTATGGCTGCTGCCGTCTGGCATTGCGCCCCCCTGAGGAAGGGAGGACCTTGCGCTTGTCCCTAGTCTCTATGAGAATGGGATTGAGAACGGATCCAAACAAAGCCCCGTCCTTGAAGGGCGTGGATGCCAGGCACCATTTAGATTTAATGTCAGCGTGCCAATGGCGGAGCCACAAGAGGCGACGGGAGGCCACATTGGAAACTACAGCTCGAGAAGCAAACTTAGCAGCATTAAGCGTGACATCCGCCGAAAATTCCAAGGCAGCCATAATTTTAGTAACGTCCTGGTGAAGGCACACCTCGTCAGGGGCTAGCCTCTCCTGCAGCTGCTTAAGCCAGAGCACCGAGGTCCTATTAAAGAACGATGCCACAGTAGCAGCACGTAAAGCCCAGGCCGCGGCCCTGGTGTGTCTTATGAAAAACCGTCTCGGCCTTATGGTCCTCAGTCTTCAGACCCTCAGACATCTCAGATGGAATCAGGGCAGGGGAAGCTAGGGCTGCTACTGGCTGATCCACAGTTGGAAATTGCAAAAGGGTCTTCAAATCAGGGGTAGAAGTGTACAGCTTCCTGTCCCCATTGCTAGGTGGGGTAACTGCAGTTGGCTGGTCCCATTGCTTTTGAATGAGATCCATGAAAAGCTTTGGAGAAGGAATCACCTCCTGCAATGAAACTGGCTCAGCAAAGAGGCGTTCAGTGGTGTCCAGGCCTACAGCAGAACTATCCTTGGGAGCTACCTCTTCCATATGGGTAGTGGCCTTAGCTTTAAACAATAAGGACTTGAACAGAGTAGGCCGAAACAGACTAGAAGAATTAGGCTGATCAAAGATCAGGCCTTCATCATCAGAGAACTCCCTATCAATCAACTCCCCTTCCTCCACCAAGGCCGAATCCTCACTATAAGTAGAGGGAAGGGGGGAAACAGGCCCTGTCTGCAGATCAGGCAGATCTACCTGTGGAGCTGGGAGAGAAGGCCCACCCTGGGTGCTAGCCACCACCGGGGCCTGATTCCTCTGAAGCAGCTCAGCATCCACCCCCCTGGATATAGCTGCAGATATCATTTGGTAAATATCTGGGGATAGGCCCTGGTCATAGTCTTCCATAGGCCTTAGGCCTGCAGCAGTGGAAGTAAATGTGGCAGAGGGCCCAGCACATGGCATAGAGTATATTGGAATAGCCTGGGCCTCGGGCAGTGCTGTGGGGAGCTGGATCCCCAACCCCCCCCGCCACAGATTCAGGGATAACAGGCAAGGAACGATCCGGAGACCAGGTCTGGAGGCCTGCAGGTTGTGGGGCTGGTGAAATATGCTGAGGTAAGAGCGTGGGAGGGGAAACTCTACCCTCTCCAGAGGCTTTAGATGGTGCTTTAGATTTATCCTTCTTTTTGTGGCCCTTATCCGGAGCTCAGGAAGTCTCCCTGGGCCTCTGACTGGTGGCCCTAGAGGTGGCTCTGCCAGGCCTTGAACTAACCCCCGCTTGGGCAGCACCCTGATTATCAGAAGAGGATTCAACTGTACCTCCCACAGTAGAATGATCAGCTATTGCAATGAATTGAGATTCGAAAAGACTCAAAAGGCACAAAGCACAGAGTTCACTGTAAGGCAAAGAGACCGCGTGGCCAGCAAGCAGCAGGAAAACAACTCCTCCCCAAGGCACACAAAGCCGAAGTGAGGGAATTGGGAGGGGGCAATGAATCAGCAACTGCAAGAGGAGGCAACGCCCGGTCTCAGCAGCGCCTGCGTCAGAAACGGCCCCAGCATGGCGCCCGACAAATGAGCGCCAAATTCAAATCGTAAGCCACAAGCACAGTCCCTTTAGGCTCTCAAGGGGGAAATAATGCCGGAATAGCGGGCGCGCTGCCCTAATGCGATCAGCATTCCGCAAAGGCAAACCTCGCTGCGAATGGCGGGTAACTCCCAGCGGCAAGAGAAGAAAAGCCGCGCCGCGAACGGCAGGCAATTCAAGGACTCCGAGGCTCTTAACGCAGCGGGCTCTTAAATCTCGTCGCTAGCGCCAGCCGAAGCTCCGTGCTGTGCAAGAAAGCACCATGCTGGCAATAACAAAGTGCTTGCTGCCCAGCCACCTGCAAAGGTTCTAATTGCCTGCGGGCAAAACTCAAGCCCCAAACGGCTCCAAACGGTAGAAAAATACCTGAGCGGTAAAAGGGGGGCCATAGAGGGAACTGGCAGACAGCGAACTGTCGCCTCCCCATCGCAAATCTTTTCCACCAACTAAGTCCATCGTGCTAGCAGGGAAATCTAGAAAAGGGGTATAAATTTGATATACGTCTCGTCGGCTGGACTGAGTTAAGAAAACTGAGCCCATCCGGCCAGTGGAGGCGTGGTCACCAATTTACATAACTCAGTCTCAAGGCTAATGGACAAAGTTAACCCATGCTTGGATTCCCCAAGCAGCACACAGGAGAACTAAATGTTTTTTCTCACTGTCAGTCAATAATTGAATAATAGCCAAGGAAACAGTAAAGATGAGAAGCATACTTATAAAAAGAAATACAGATGGGAAGAATGCAAGTAGAATCCATTGGTTTGCAATCAGTGTTGGAAGGCAAATGACGATTCAACCTTTGTTTGAAAACAGTTATAGCAATAGCAATAGCAATAGCAGTAGACTTATATACCGCTTCATAGACCTTTCAGGCCTCTCTAAGCGGTTTACAGAGAGTCAGCATATTGCCCCCAACAATCTGGGTCCTCATTTTACCCACCTCGGAAGGATGGAAGGCTGAGTCAACCCTGAGCCGGTGAGATTTGAACCGCTGACCTGCTGATCTAGCAGTAGCCTGCAGAGCTGCATTTAACCACTGCGCCACCTTGGCTCTATAACAGGCTCTTCCACTACTTAATTGTTCTCACAATTAGGAAATTCTACCTAGTTCATCTCTCTCTCTCTTGCTCTCTTATGCTTCTCCCCACTGACTTGTTCTACCATTGAACCTTCATACTTGAATCTCTTCAAGTATGAAGAGATTGTGTCTCTTCTTTAGGCTAAACATACCCAGTTCCTTTATAATTGCTTTTTGCAGGATATAGGTTCCAATCCATTCACCATCTTTCTTAAACTTGTCTGTATTATTTCCAATTGATCAGTTTCCTTTTGGGACTGTGCAAACAGAACTGGATACAGCATTCCGGATATGATCTGACCAGTGTGGAACAAAATTGTCACTTTCATCAATCTCAACATTATCTCTCTATTTATGCAACCAAAGATTGCACTGGTTCTTTTAGCAATTACAGCACACTGCTTAATCTGTGGTCTACCAGGATACTCAGATTCTTCCCATAAACAAATATTTGGACTCATATATTATTTCCAGGGGAGCATAGGGGACAGCAGAAGTTTAGATTTCCTCATCCATGTATTCCTTGATCTTAAAAATGCATCCCTCCCAATCTGTGTAACAGAAGTAGAACTATGTTTAAATGTATGAAGTATCTATTGCTATGTGCAGATTAAATTTATGTTATCGGTTCTACTCCAAAATATAAACAGAACTACACTGACCATCATGAGAATAAGCTTCAAGGAACTCCATTTTTTAATTCCTTTAATCAATTTATATAGTTGCTCGTGACTCAGATAGTGGTTTTGTCACATAGGACTTTGAAACATATAATTCCCCATATTCATTCTAAAGTTGTATAAATCAATGAAGACTTACTGTATACCTTCCCTAGGATGTCTGATTCAGCTTCAAATCACATTGGAATCAAATAAATACCAAATTTCTCCAATGGCAGCTACATTTCACACAAAAGGAGCAGCTCAAAATTATGTTCCCTTTTCCCCCCTTATTACTATTGCACAATGAATTATTCAAAAAGCTACAGTTCAATCTGGGATTCCTTTTGATTAAGAAAGACAAAGAACTACAGCCTAAATCTGTGAAACTGCATTTTGTGGCAAGCCACAAATTGTGAGATATCTTACTAAAAATAGAGAATGCCTGATACAAATTGTACAAGTGTCCTTTGAGATACAATCAGAAATGGGAGATGAAAAAGTATTTAGAACAGTTGCAAATTAACCTATACTACTTTAGAGAGGGAGGGGTGCACGCACGTGCGAGAGTGTGTGTGTGTGTGTGTGTGTGTGTGTGAGAGAGAGAGAGACAGAGAGACAGAGAGAGAGAGAGAGACAGAGAGAAAGAAATACACTGTGGTGATGTACATTTGTTCAGAGAATAGAGAACTATTGCTTCTTAAAGTGCTATCTAAGTAACCTTATCTCTGATCTGTCATGTATGGTTATGACAAAAATGTGACAGCCTACAAAGGAACACAGGCTATTGAATACTATTATAAAATAGTTAGAATTTCAGACTGATAAACCAATCTCCAATTGGCAAGATTGATGTTGCAACCTGCACCAAGGATCACTAGCTCTAATTTTATTCTAAGGTTAACAGAATCTTTCAAGTCTCAAAATATCTCTCTCCTCCCTCACCTTTACAAGTCCAAGAAACTAGGGAGGGTCCCTTCTGAGATGTTTGCTATTTCCACATTCTTTCTGTGGGCTCACCTGCCTTTTGTCTGACCATGGACTATTCTGAGGCTCTTCCACCTGTCTCCAAAAGCCATTCCCACCTAATATCAGAAAGAATTATTGATATTTTCATATGAAGATGAATAAGCTAATTTGTATCAGATAATAAATGTTCTTATCATGAGAGATCAAACAATGAAGATATAAACTATGTACAAATGGTCTCTTTCTGTAAACCTCTGACAAGGGTTATTAAAAATTCATAAGTTAGGTGTACTGTATAAAATAAAATGAATTAAGTAAGTATAACGGTTTGAACCTCATAAAATCTACGGCTGGTTATAATGATTGCCTGATGAAACTAAATAAGGACAAAATGAACTATTCACTGCCTTTTGATGATTAAGTAATGTATAGAGTCACAAGAATATATAACGAAATAGTTCCCTTCTGGAATGATGAAGTCATAGACCAGTGATGGTGAACCTTTTTTGCTTCGGCTGCCAAAAGCATATGTGCGCATTACTGTGTGCACTTGCGTGCCCACCTACATAATTAAATGCACTCCTTGCCGTGCCCCATGCGCATGCAGGAGTGACCTCCCTGAAGCCTCCGGAGAGAGAAAAACGGCCAAAAATCAAGGCCAAAAATCAACTGGCCAGTGTGTACATGCATGTTGGAGCTGACAGGGCAATGCCTCACGTGTCCTCAGAAATGGCTCCGTGTGCCACCTGTGGCATGTGTGCCATAGATTCGCCATCGTGGTCATAGACTCTCTATATCTCCTTTCTTTCTGAATTCTTGCTCATATGTGTTAAATGCATTCCAGAGAACTCACGTTGATTGAAGAATAGTTCTCCAGCTCAGGACCTGGGAAATATGTATTCAATGTTCATTGGCTTGAAAAATATACAGAATAACCACAGTGATTCCTTTGAGACATAATCCGGACAAATAAAGTATGTGTATCCTGTAGTGAAATCACCATGCCTTTGCAAGTGCTAAATTATTTCAGGATTGTATTCTCAATTGAGATAAAGGGTCTAATATACAGCTATCATTTTCAAGTGTTCATTTTAGTAAGTCTATTGTTAAATCAACATTAAAACTTTTATTTGGTTTTTAAATTGGAAAATAATGCAATGTGTGGCATTTATATTTATTTTGAAATCTTTAGTGTGAGGTGCAGCAACAGTTCATTAAGTTTAATTATATTTAAAGCTATAGGTGCTACTGAATGAAATGCATATTTCTCATCACTTTGGTTCACTATAAAACCTGATTTATAATTATCACTTTAAAATAAAAATGCAACACAAACAAAACATTCTTCATGATATGAAAATTCATGAAGCCAATTTCCTTTCTTTAAACAAAATGACACACTTTTATTTTAACTTTCAGATGACATTTAAATATTTCTTATCAACTGTATCCTTTGCAAAAATGGAATTTCACATCTGTAAAGCAAAGAAACAAACAAATAACATTTTGCTGGATCAGACCAAAACTATGAATGTAATCTAGCATTGCATTTCTGTCAATAGCCAGATAGATACTTTAGGAAGGCTACAAGAAGAATATGACATAATGGCTGGTGGAGTTGTTCAACTTTGGATCTACACAACTACCACACACATTTCCAAAAGAGATGGGACTTCAATCATGACATCATACCTCTAATCTTGCAGGTTTTGACATAGATATTGAAGATACTCATATAATAGCTTAATCCACTTAGATTTTAAAATTCCATTTAAGACTTGGTTCTTAAATGGAATTTAAGTGTGAGTGAAGTCTTAATCTAAGACTGGTTAGATTTATTAAGCCTTATTTCCATGGTATCTAAATTATACTTATTAGGGGAGTGATGCTTTAGGCCCTATGACCAGACTACAAAACTAAGCAACCACTGAACTCACTCCGATATGTCCTTTCACTTCACATGGCAATTCTCTGAACTGCTTCCCCATAATGTTTTCTGTATTTTTCTCCTATCTATATCAAAAGCTGTTTCTTTTCAGTCTGTTTGCTTGGGAGGAAAACAATTGCATTTCCAAGAACCTCTTCCCAATGGCTGTGGAATGAGGTGAGTGCAGGATAAATTAAACCCATTTTTTCCCCAAAGGCAGGACTGCAATAATATCAGCAACATACCTTAGTATTACATGCCTAAAAAAAATGCTTTATCTGAATCTTCACAAAAAGAGCTTTCAAAGTAGTGCATCAACTTTAAAAGAAGCCAAGAGGAGGCTGCTTATCATTAAGTAACATACAACTTTAACTCCCGCACTCCCAAATTTTGCTTAAAGTAATACTGATGATATTTGTAGATAATTTTAGCTATTTCATCATGACTGTCATATTCATGTTTAACAATTTCTTTTATAGTTGTTTGTTGATATCTGAATCTCATCATGTAACTGCAACATAAAGAAATTTCTAAGGAGAAAGACAGAACCATTAATCAGTGGAACAACTTGCCTCCAGAAGTTATGGGTGCTGGAGGTTTTAAAGAAGAGATTGGACAGCTACTTGTCTAAAATGGTATAGAGTTTCCTCCTTGAGAGGGGATTGGAATAGAAGACTTCCAAAGTCCCTTCCAACTCTGTTATTCTGTTATATGTCCACTGGTTAAAACATACTCACAATGAATTGAATTATTCTGTAATGCATTAATTTCTGAAGAGCTTTGTTATTTGGAGGACATCTCTTTAAATTAAAAGAGACACTGGGATAAGGTCTTCATTGTATTTATCACATTTTTAAAATTAAAAACAAATAGTAAACAGATATATTTTGTGGAATCTTTTTAGAGGGAATTCCATCCAATTTATGTTATTACATAAATATGTTATTTAGGTTTATATACAATGCAAAACACTCCAGATGGGCCTCTTCTTGATGGCTCTATTGTAATCTGCATGGCATTGTGTGTGTAGTTCATTTGGTTCCTTTCCTATTTTCGACCATTGGACTGTTTTGGTTCATTGTTGGTTCTCTATATTTTAACTAATCTGTTTTGGCTCTAGATTGAAATTTCAGTTTACTCTTTTGGTTACATATTGAAGTGGTAATTACAAATAAAACTATATCATGATTTCTGCTCACCATAGTTTATTGACCCAAACATGATTTGGTTGATAGAACATAGCAAACTATAAAATGTTCACCTCATTCTGGGTTGCTTTTCTTTTCTGATCCCCAGCTGTCATTGCTTCACTACAAAATTAATGCTTAAAATTTGACAATTGATCAAACAAGGTACGGGAGTGCCTATCTCTTCTTTGAAGACTAAATGCTGGAGAAATTTAATGGTCTCCCAATGTAATTTTAAGATGTAATGACAAGAGTGTCAACTTCCTACTACAGACAGTACAGATCAATGGCCCCCAATCCTTTGGGGGAACCAGGAACCAATTCCATGGAGAAATGATTTTTTGCAGACCAGAGAGGGTGTGGTTTTGCATGCTGCCTGCAAGTCGCTGATGGGACTTTGCTTGTTTGCATGGACTGGTAGCTGGTATACCAGGGACAGATGCCGATCAATGGACCATAGGTTGGGGACCCTTGGTGTAGATCCATGCACTATGAACAGATAGTGGGCTTGAATTTCCCAGGAAAGTCACATCAAAAATCTGCACAATAAGGTTAACTTTTAGTCTGAAATAAGAAATCATCAATATGCTGATGTTGCTCGTCCTCTCGTTCTTTTACTCATTAGATCTAGGAACTGAATCTCGTCTTTGCACAGGCTTTTTTAAAGAAATATTTTTTTTCATTTTTAAGACTGATTTGATAGCTGGATAACTTTTTGATTACGTTTGGATTTTAAGTTGCTTTACTATACTGACTTTGAATGCTGCTCTGGCATCCCTTTGGGTATGGATAAAAGTAAGCACGTAATTTTTTAAGAAGCAACACATGTTTTTCTCCATAGAGTCAAGGAAATATATGAATTTCCTCTGTTAATTCAATGAAAGAGTATTTATTTTCCAAGAAGATGCCAATGTGTGACCAACAAAGTTTCAATGAATTCAGAAGATGAACTTTGGAACTGGCCACTTGATAAGCTTGCAAGGAAAGATAGTCCAATAACAATGTGTCACCCCTTCCCAGAAGTCAAAAAGTTCAAAGAATCACCAGACTGTTACAATTTCCATTCTCTTTAGTAGCCTCTCTCTCATCAAGCAAATATCAGAACAATCAATGTATAATTGCATTTTTGTTATGATCCATCCTGAACACTACCCCAAAGATTTGAATTGGTGTAACTACCTTTGAATATGGGCATCAGTTATCTTGATTACTCACTGCTTTGTGAATATTGACTCCACTTTAATTTGGCACAAGGTTAATCTGATGTTTGTGTGACTTTGGGACTTCCAGAAGGAGAAATGACAGTCTGAAAGTAGCTTTGTGGAAAGCAGAACCAATGACTGCCGAGAAGAACAAAAAGTCAATGAATAGACAGGCTCTTCAGAACCTCTCTGGACCACCTGGGCTCCAAAAAGGTCTCCTTATGAGGAGACTGCAAGACAGCAGTTCCAGAAAGCACTGAGGTCTTCATCCTAGCACTACTTTTATTTTATTGTGATTACTAGTCCCTATTTTTATTACCAGATATTTGCTTCTTTCTTAAAGCCATGTTGTTGCTTTGTTCTCCTGTTTCTCAACCCCTGCTGAGGTTGAGACCTTTGTGATTCCAGATCTTCCATTTGGAGTTGTGCCTGAAGGGCCAAGGAAACAATGTGTATCTATGGAGAATAATATTTAAGCAATCAGATTTGCTTAGGACCATATACTGCAAAACATAGTGCAATTTGGTTTGTACTGGTTTAGCATGTTTTGTAAGTCCAACTATTACAATTTTGTAAGATATACTTTTTTAGCTTAGCAAGAACTAAAATCCAGCTACTGTGGGTTATTCATGCTTGCAACAAACCATGGCTTTGCATAATGTATAAATCCAGCCAGGTTGACATAGTCACTATAATTGCTGACGATTTAGTTTTTGATTTTCTATCTAAGGCTAATAGAGTTTGAGCCAATGCAAGGTAGCCTCACCAGAGTCAAACATTTTTTTTTATTCCAAAGAGGCCAAATAAATAGCTGTGCAACCTCAGTATGAAAGCAGCAGGTTGCTTACCTTTTGAAAAGATACATCTTCCTTTTCTCAATAATATTTTCTATCTTATGGGAAAATAAAATCCTGTTTATTCCCATCCATTTATTTCTCTTATATTTGGCCAAAGCATAAAGGATTCCTCAAATCTTCTGGACTGCAACACCCATACTGCATTTTGAAAACTGCTATCAAATACATATTGAAGAATAGTGTTGAGAAAGGCTGATAGAAAGCTTTGAATACCAAAAGATGCACATGTGATTCCTAACTTTCTTAACAAAATACAGGTGAATCTCAAAAAATTAGAATATCGTGGAAAAGTTCATTTATTTCCATAATGCAACTTAAAAGGTGAAACTAATATATGAGATTCGGAGATTGTGGATTTGAGGTTTTCATGAGCTGTAAGCCATAATCATCACAATTATGACAAAGCACAGCTTGAACTATCTTGCTTTGCATGTAATGAGTCTATCTAATATATTAGTTTCACCTTTTAAGTTGCATTAATGAAATAAATGAACTTTTGCATGATATTCTAATTTTTCGAGTTTCACCTGTACACTTAAGCAATGTATTTATTTATTACATCTGTATTCAGTGTAATCAAAGACTCTCAACCACTCACATTATAAGCATATAATAATTATTAATGCAATTAAAACATCCATGGTATATTAAAAATATTAAATCATAAAAATAAGAAAATAGTAGCACAATATGCTCATTCACAAAATCAAAAACTGATTACATCACTCAAACGCTCTTTCAAACAATTACATTTTTATTGAGTCTTGAACAGTGAACCAAGCGGTGGTTTGGATTTCCAGAAAAAGGTTATTTCCTAAAGAAGGCAGGGGGGAGAGGGAGGAAGGGGGAGAGGGAGAGAGGGAAGGAGGAGGGAATGAGAAAGAAAGAAAGAAAGAAAGAAAGAAAGAAAGACAGACAGACAGACAAACACAGAGGCACAGAGAGAGAAACAGCACCTGCAAACCATTTGCAAGCCATTGGCAAACTTCAGTTTCTCTCACCTTTCAAAGTTGGGAAACCAACAGCAGTTTCTCTTGACGAGTACGAACTGGATGGGTCAACAATACCCCAGAGCCAAGCTGTATAGAGGTTTATACATTAAACTCACACTTTATATTGTATCCAGAAGTCTTTAGGGAAGAAAATGCAGGGTCCAAAGCATAGAAGATATAAGCTGAAACTGACCTAGGCCAAATAACAAACAGGCTGTTGCATTTATACCAATATCTCCTACTTATTTTCTCATTGAAAAATGTCACAAGATAGCTTCCCATCCAGTAACAGCTTCCCACCACACATTTTAATTAATATTAATGTCATATTTTAACTATTCTTGCCCTATTTAAATTTTTTATTTCCATTTTCTATGCTTTTAAATTTTATAAATGTTTAACATTTTACTTGTATACTGCCGAGAGTCTCTGGTTTGTAAACATAATAAATAAATAAAGAACCAGTTGAACGGTATGCTTTCAACTGATACAGTATGATAAATTAAATGACTGGAACCAGTGGTGAAATTCAATTTTTTTTTACTGCTGGTTCTGTCAGGTGGCTTGGTGGGCATGGCAGGGAAAGGATTCTGCAAAATCTCTATTCACACCCCATTCCAGGGGAAGGATACTGCAAAATTCCCATTCCCTCTCCACTCCTGGGAGAAGGATATTGCAAAATCTCCATTCTCACCCCACTCTGGGGCCAGCCAGAAGTAGTATTTTCCCATTCTCCGAACTACTCAGAATTTGCTGAATTTCACCCCTGGCTGGAACTATTGTGAACCTCCTAGAGTCCTCAACTTACAAAGTAGTCCCTTTAAAGTTTCAACGGAACTGGCAACATTTAAGTTATGACCATTTTTCACACTGATGACACTGATGATCAGATCACATGATCAAAATTTGGCCGCTTGGCAACTGACTCATATTTATGATGGTTGCAGTATCCCGGGATCATGTGATCACCTTTTGCGAATGTTTGACAAGAGAAGTCAATGGGGAATCCAGATTCATTTAACAACCGTGTCACTAATTTAACAGCTCCAGTAATTCACTTAACAACTGTGGCAGGAAAGGTAGTAAAATGGAGTAAATTTCACTTAACAAATATTTCACTTAGCAACAACAATTTTCACCTTAATTCGATCGTAAGTCGAAGACTATCTGTACATGAAGTAAATCAAGGAATTTTTTAAAATAGGTGCATTAGAATTGGTCATCTTATCTTTATTAAACTTTAAAATAAGATTTATTTCAATTCTGATAAAAATCTCAGACTTTTCTTTTATAAAGACTAAACCCATGAGGCTATTTTGGCTTACTTATGATAGTAGAAATTACAACTTATTCTGCTAAAGTAAAACTATTTTACTTGCTACTGTATCATAGAAAACACTTTAATAATGAGGGGTTCATGGTGCTATCTCAGCTTGGTTGTTTTCTTGCAGATGTTGCATTACCCAAACATCATAAGCACTAGCACTGATAATATTACCTAGTTTGGGTAATGAAATGTGTGCAAGAAAACAGAAATTTTACCCATGTTACCCAAACTAGGTAACATCATCAGTTCTCAGAGAGTACCAAGGACATCTCATTTCAACCCTGAACTACAAATATTCTCCTATATTGGATCTCTAATAATGACATATAATTTGTAAAATATATACAGTCATTATTAATAGCTTAAAAATGGCCCAGAACAGAGTACCACATTAAAAAAATAACTGTAATCATCTTACTTTTCCTAAATTTCCCACCTTTCTGCCTTTCTCCCTTAACCTTAAACTTAACATCCAAAAACAGAGCTAGATTCTTATAATTGTAGTGTGGCTCTGGCTCCAAAAATCAAATCTTTTCTCACCTTTGCCTTAGGCTGATTCCTAACATTGATCGGATCGCCTAGAAATTTGAAATATCTCTCCAGTTTCACATATGAGTAGCTTTGGGAAGCCCTTACATACTGAGTCATGATCCGATGATTATTACACTAGGAATTATGGGTTTAGTTATGATCCTGCAGTGATGTTGGGACTTCATTATCCAAAAGCTACTGGATCAGTACACTGGCATATGGGGTGTCTGGCCTATACACCATCCATTTTAATTATATAATAGTGCAATGATTATGTTCCCCTTTCCTGTGAAATCGATACTGCAAATAGGTCACTGCCTGCTTTTTCTTTGCCTCTCCCTAAAGAAAACCCCTGAAAGTCAACAGAATTGGAAAAACAGCAAGAAGAAGACAACAGCAACAAGATATTAGTATAATTGATAGTGAATAAGGGATTAGAACAGAAGGAAAATATTCCAAAAGATGCAAAAAGGAAATGGGAGAAACAGGAAGAGAGCTGGAGAGAGGAAAAAGGGGTTAGAACAGGTAGCCATAGAACTAAACAGTGGGCGAGGGGGGGGGGAGGAGTGGCAAAGGGAGAGAAAACTGGAGGGCATAGTTGTAACACAGATTCAAAAGTAGGTGAAATAAAATAATTAAAAGAAGTGTATGGGAAACAATCCTACCCCCCCTCAAAAAAAAGAAGATCAAAAATTTGGATGAGGGTGAAAGATATGGGAGAAAGGGAAAGAAAAGGAATGTAAAGCAAAATATGCTATGAAAGTATTTTAACAATGTGTATGAATATTAGAATTATATAAATTGGATAACTGCTTTGATGGGATGTAAGAGATACAAATCATTTTGAATATATATATATATATATATATATATATATATATATATATATATATATATATATATATATATATATATATATATATATATATATATAATTATTAATGTAGTGTATATTATTATTAGAATTATATAGGTTGAAAAATAGTTTGTAAAATAAATAGAATTTGTATAAGGGTATTATTAAATATGTATAAAAATATGATCAACAGTGAAAAGCTAGGATTAAGTAATTTGAGATTAGACAAAGAAAGAACATATTTCAATGAAAATAAGAGTATTAATAGCAGAACTATAAGGATTAAAAGTTTGGGAAAATATTAAATATGTAAAAATGTGATTAACAATGAATATACATTAAATGCTTGAAAGATCATTATTGATGTTATAAGTGATATTGAAATATTGAATAATGAAAAAAGGAAAGCTCATGTCTTTGAATATTAGAATGATAGGGGAAGGGGGAAAGATTAAAATAGGAGTAGAAATAAGGAGGGAAAATAGTAAAAACAGATGTTAAGATGATACAACATATGGCAGAAGTATGAGAAGGTTTAGAATTGAGGGATGATAGTAGAAATTATGTGTTAGTAAAACTAAAAATGAAATGTAATTATTAGGAATAATACTGTTATGTTTATTTGTATTGAACTGTATGATACCCAGGAATCAAACCATTCAAGCAATGAGATGTATAAAAATTAAAAAAAAAACCTTACTAAAAAAAGAAACCCCCTGAAAAGATAACAGGTTTCCCTTTTAAAATTAGAGTATTCTTCTTTTTTTTTTTTTTAATGAGAGTGAGTGGCACATCCACTGTTTTCTCCTTCAAGAAAGCCATAGGCTCCAAACATTCTAACATAAGCAATCATTAGATCAGTGAAGCAGCAAAGAATTTGTAAATAGTACCAGATAGGCTACCAGCATTTTGGGGGAAAGGTCCTTGGTTTTGAGAGCTGGCTTCATAACTGACAGTCATGTAATAAGGGGTGAATCTTGTCACACTAGGAGCAAATGATTTAGTATTCAAGCTATATCACTAAATGTATATGACACATCAGTTGCTTCCTTGCTGGCATACTCTCCAATTCTGTCTCGCTTATTTCTTTTACAGTCCATGCAAAGTGACAGAAGTGTTGAAATATCCGTGTCCCTGATTCCAGGAACACAGAAACTTTTTTTTAAAAAAAAATCCCTCTAACTTCACTTATTTACAAGACAGCTTTTTAAAATGGCTTTTACTGCATCCTCCTCCTTGTGTAATTTCAATCCAGCTATGCAAAAATGATTTTATGAAACAAGAAGGAAAAGCTCTAAATGTAAACTGTGCTAACTGCGGAATATATGTATCAGAAAGGTAATGATCCAAAATTTATGTCTAAATAAATTGTGAGTACTTACAGTAAGAAAAGAAAAAATCCATGAAGATTTTGGAATTCCTTCACAGTCCTCACACATGAATATTATGAAAATCATTGGGGAGATCTGTCTATGGAGATTCTCAGTCATCCAAGTCAAAAGTGCTTTTTCAAAAGTGCTTTTCCAAGAGGCAACTTGACTTTCTGGTTTTTCTTTGAAGATATTTTGCTTCTCATCCAAGAAGCTTCTTCAGCTCTGACTGGAGTTTGAGGAATGGAAGGATTTATACACCTTGCACATACATGTGTACGCACACACACAAACACACACACACACACACACACACACACACACACACACATGACCTTTGGGACATTGGGGTGATTCTCAACATACAGTGCATGATAAGAGACTTAAGAGTGTTTTAAAATAGAAGAGTTCTATAAGGAAGACAGAGAAAAATAATCCAAAAGCTACAACAGGAAAATGCTTTGTTCGCTACAGGAAATGTTGGAAGCTGTTAATTCTACCAACAATTACAAGGTACAGAGTGGCTAAACATTTGCACTTGCCATAGGGAGCATTTCCTTAGTATTAAGCAAGTAAAGGTAGACCTTGAATTAACAACCATTTGTTTGGTAACCATTCCATGTTATAATGAAATTAGATTTTTAAAAGGATGTATATGAAAGAAAAAAAAACAGAACTCTATGCTGGTAGTTTTGAGAAAGGGTCATAAATTTCATATTAAAATATTAATATTAGAAAGTTTTTATTTCAGAGATGTGTTTGAAGAGTTCAGCATTTTAAAAAGGATGAAAAAAAAAGTATTTTTCTCTGCAAGGTCAAAGAACCAGAAAGAATACAATGAACCTGGTTAATATAAATGGCAACAGTTTATAAAGGTTATTAGGTGCAAATAGAAGTACATATTATTTCCACAACCAGGAAGATAAAGCAGAAATGGTTAAATTGATTATTTTATTCTAAGAGAAGAATAAATTTAAGTGCATTTTTCATTTAGCTATCACTACTGAATTTTCTGCTTGTGATGAAAAAAAATGACACTTTGACTTTGTCAATGAGATAGATTTGTTGTTTTAGAAATGGCTAGTTATGTACTAGTGTGTAAAAGCAAAAAGTTGAGGCTGGAGTGACTTTTTACTGTGCTAAAAAGAGACGGAAGTCAACAGCTTTTTATTTTTTCTCCTTGTACCTTACATTTTCTTTCCCCCTCTTTTTCTCCTTTCCCTAATTTCCCATTTATATTTCTCTTTGGATTTTATATACAGTAGAACCTGTGATCACAACCATAATTTGCTCCATAACTTTGCTTGCAAACCGATTTGGTCGTGACGCGAACCTAATTTTGAAAATTTGGTGCTTACAAAAAAAAAAATGACGTGGAAGGGGAAATCGGCTATGGAAAAAAAATTGTAATTTTTGGGGTCGGAACCTGATTTGGTCATGGTCAGAAGATTCTACTGTATAGATAAATCAATAAAAGCCAAAAATGTGAAAAATAAAATTGTACATGTTGATGACAACGTTAAGAGGAGATGACAGCAACGTCAAGCTGTTGAAGGCCAGCACCTATTGCAATCATGACAAATATACTTCATTTAGCTACCAGAACTAGACTCGTCATTAAGCAAGTCAGCTGGCAAGTGAAACTTCATAATTTTACTATCTTTCTTCAGCTTTCCTTAGCTTTACAGACCTGTGAAGGCTGTATATGTAAAGCAATTTTTTAATCACCGTGGAAAAGTTGCTAAATAAGACAATAGCTAAATGAGGACTACCCGTATGTTGGTACCACACATAGCCTTACTGGTCACACATAACCTTACTGGGAAATAACCCCTGGAGGTTTCAACAGCCTTCCTACGGAGTGTCAGGTTGAACATCGCCATAGCTTTCCCTTCACAGTAAATACTATATGGTTACTACTGAGTAGCACAACATGGAACAGTGCCTGGGGTGTTTTTCAGGCCTTCTGCTTAGATCTTTAAGCCATTCCCATCAGCTGACTAAACCATTCCTCTTTCATGTTTGCTCCAGTTATTTATACAGGCACCTTTTTTAGAAAAAGGTCACTTACTTTAAAGTGCCAGATATTTCAAAGGCAGGAAGACTATGATTTTCAGCATTGATCTTTCTTTCTTTCTTTCTTTTTAAATTTTTGCAGGAAGAACTCCCCTACAGCGATGGCAACATGGGTTTATCTGTGCAGTTAAAAAGACACATCCACCCACCACCACCTTACTGTTATAATATTAAGAAAAAATTACCTGATATTATCTGAAGTTCTAAATATAATTCAGAATTGTTTCAAATGTAATCCTACAGCAATATAAAACACTCAAGGCAATGGGCTACAAGAAATAGCAATGCTGAGCATTTTTAATATACAGGTTGCGGTGGTTTCACCCAGGAATGGGACGAGGGTCCTAATGTATGAAAATGCTTTATTTTGAATATTGCAATCCCTGGCTTTTCTTTGATTGTTTATCCACAGGCTTATGCAAGCAATGACTGCAGCAAATAGAAAGCGACAGAATCTTTTCTGTTCCATGGGGGCAAAAAAGCTCCTTTGTGCCCTTGTTTAATCTGTGACACTTCAATTAGAATTTGTCACTCCAGAGCTACATCTGATGTTATAGCCCAAAGCACAACTGAACAAAAATAAACAATCTGCTCCATTCTGCTTGGCCTAATACGACAGTGATGTAGGCTCCCGCATAATGGAAGCCGCAGAATGAAATTCATTGCTTGTCATCTCTCTTGTACCCAAATAAAATATACAAATGTGGATATAGAATATTTCAGTTTCATGTTAACATTTACCCGGGTCCTAAACATTTTGGGTGTTTGTATTTGGCAGTGGAAATATAGTTTTTTTAAAGTATAACATATAAATGTAGAGGAACAACACTAAAATCCCGTTAAAGGCACTGGGGATTATATATTTGCCTGGCAACAAGTTTGCTGGCAGGTGGAAGAAAGAAAAGAGTGTCAAACGTTTCATAGTTGTGTAATTTCTGTTTTGTGTTAACAGCATCATGAAGCAAAGTACAATTGCATATGATAATATACTGTATATTTTATCTTTATAAATATTTGGGTAGGTAATTAAATTCCCTATGGGAGTTTAACTCACATAAGGGATTACCTTAGTTCAGAGAAAATTTAGGGGATAATGGAATTGCAACAAAATCTTTGTAACTAACATGTCCACGTCATTTTAATTCTAATGACTTTCTATGTATAGAAAAAACCAGAAAGATTTAAAAGCAAAAGAATAGGACTGGCCAAGAGAGGTAGAATCCAACATGTAATATACCTGCAATGTTGTCTCTCATAGTTAGGCTTTTCATTCATTTTATGGTAATTCCTTAGCAAGGTGGTGGTTTTTATTACAGATGAAAACAAGGTATTCCATTAAAAGGGCACCATCATTGAGAAGCCCTGGGTGGCATTCTTTTAGATTTAGGTTTCTTGAGATGAGAGTCCCATCTCACTTCTTATCAGAATAGCAGAATACCTATGGAGATTACCAGACCTTGAGCCATGTAGGGCTTTAAAAGCAATAAATAACATTATGATTTGAACCCACAAGCTAACCAATAAGCAGCCAATAAGGCTCACAGAACAGTGATGTTACTTGCGCAAATCGTGACACACTCATTAGTACAAGTAGTCCTTGATTTATACCCATTCGTTCAGTGATCATTCAAAGCTACAAAGGCACTGAAAAAAGTGACTCATGGCCATTTTTCACACCTACAACTGTTGCAGCATTCCTATGATCAAAATTCTGACATTTGGCAACTGGCATGCATTTATGACAGTTGCGATCATAACTGTCATGGCTTTTGTGACCTTCTGACAAGCAAAGTCAATGGGTAAGTCATATTCACTTAAGAACCGTGTTACTAACTTAACTGTAGTGATTCACTTAACAAAGGCAGCAAAAAAGGTCATAAAATGGGGCAAAACTCACTTAACAAATGTCTCACTTAGCAACAGAAATTTTGGGGTCAGTTGTGGTTGTAAGTTGAGGACTATCTGTACTAGGCTATGGGGCGCTTAATTGTTTTAACTTCTGGAAGGTGTTCAAGAAACATTTTGAATATATTTCCTCTCACAAAAGAGGGTAGAGGTCCAGATAGCCAGGAGCATTTGGGCTCTTCAGGCTTTTTGAAATAAAGGAGGAGGACACTAACTCTTTCTCTCTTTTTTTGTTGGCTTGGCTTGTTGTTTATTTTGCACTTGCATTATCTGTCAATGACTACAATTTCATTTGAAAACCCATTAGCTGTTAAACCTGGTATTGCTTCAAAACAAGGGGGAAAAAAATGAGGGAGCATTTCCCCCCAATCATGCCCGGGGTATCTTAATATTTATTGTTCAAAAGATACCTGAAGAGCTGCTAATATAATTAGCATTTGTTTTATTCTTTGTTTTTTTTTTCTTTTTTTGGTTTGTTTTACTCACAGGCTGCTGCTGCACTGCTTAGCTTCTATCATTCTGACAGCCAGAACCTGAGAGGTTTTGCTTGTGTTTCCTGTGCTTCATACTAAATGTATATGTGCTAGCAGGACAGAGCACTGAACTGTCAATTTGACTATATCACAGGAACAGACCAGTGCAGAGGCAGCCCACAAAAAAAAAAAATCTCAACTTGAGGGTTTTATTATAATAGCTTCTCTTCTCTCCCTTATGCCATTAAGCGAAGCGTTATTTTTCACATTACCAGACATAAAGAAAGATGCAATAAACGTTTGGGAGTGGGATGGGCGGTGCCTACATTTGATTGAGAAATGACTTATGTATGTATGCATGCATGCATGCATGCATGCATAAATAAATAATTTCCTGGCCTAAAGATAATATGAAAGGATAACACTACGGTTTCAACATTCTTCACA
This sequence comes from Thamnophis sirtalis, assembly GCF_051295495.1. Taxonomy (NCBI): domain Eukaryota; kingdom Metazoa; phylum Chordata; class Lepidosauria; order Squamata; family Natricidae; genus Thamnophis; species Thamnophis sirtalis. The sequence goes on along the minus strand of NW_028261386.1, from coordinate 76,138,006 downwards.
TTTCTTCAGGGGAAAACAAAAAGGTGTTGAAGGAGCACTCGGTAAGAATTGTTAGACTCGTTGGAAATTTTGAGGTATATTGTACCCAAATTGTGTACTTTGCAATTGCAAAGGCGAGTAGCCATCTCAAGAAATGGCTACATTCCAAACTACGCCACTAAACCAGTTTATAGTCATAACCAGAGGTCATTCATTGTTGGTGGAGTGTTTTTTTCTGGTGAGAAATATTGAGTGAAATTGAGGTTGGTCTACCTAGGCATCTACCATAGGATGACCGAACTGTGAAATGTAAGAGTTGGAAGAAATCTTTGGGATTTCAAATCCAACCCGCTGCTTAGAACAATATACAACATACCCAAGAAATGACTATCCACCTGTCTGTTTAAAACATTTCTTCCATTACTTCTCAAGGCAGTCTGTTCCACTGTTGAATAGCTCTTACAGTTAGGAACTTCTGCCTGATGCCACCTGATCTCTAATTTCTTGAAATTTATACTATTTCTTTTTGTCTTGTCCTGTCTTTTGGATCACTTGGAATAATTCTCCCTTGTTCGACCTTTAGATGGTGAAAAGTAGCTATCATGTCTTCCAACTCTCCATCCTAAGCACATCCAACACCTCGATTGATTGTATATAGTTTAATCTTCCAAATCTTTAATATTCTAGTTAGTTAGTAACCTTTCTTACAAGCGGAACCCAGAATTAGATATGATACTTTAGGTGTCATCTGATCAATGTATAATAGAAAGAATGGTGATTTTATTTCTCTGTGTTCTGTTCATTCCTCTCAAACGTTTTGCTATTCCTTAAAACAAGAGTTGGGAGCCTTTCATGTCACATGTAATCTTTGATCAACTTTTGCAGCCCTGAAGCCCTCCTGCTGATTGAATTGATACTCCAGAGTGTAACTGTTGTTTCCTGTCATTTTGAAGCACGGAATGTAACAATTACTGTAAATTCTAAAATTGTAACGCAATTATGCAGACCCTGGCTTCAGGAATTCAGTGAAGGAAGGAAACATTTGTATTTTTTTCTGTGTAACAAAGTTGTGTGTGTGTGTCTGTGTCTGTGTCTGTGTGTGTTTGTGTGTGTGTGTGTGTCAGGGGTGGGTTTCTCGCCCCGTTCCAACCGGATCGGTTGGAACGAGGCCGGCAGCGTCCTCACGCATGCACGCGGCGTGCGCGTGCATGCACGCGGCGTCCTCGCGCACGCACGCAGCGCGCGCATGCATATTAGCGTCTGCGCGATGCTCCAGCTGCTCCTGGAGGATCGCGCAGGCGTTCTGCGCATGCGTGGAAAGCGCGAAATTCAAAAAAACCAGGTAAGGAGCGGGCGCGGGCGCGCGCGGGCGCGGGGGGGGGCTTTGCCGTTCCCGGAAGTTAGTTACTTCCGGGTTCGGCAACCAACCGGATCGCAGGGACCGGTGCGAACCGGTTGAAACCCAGCCCTGGTGTGTGTGCACATACATGTATTTAATTGTCTGTATGGCTGTTTCTGATCACTCACTTATGCCATGTCTGTTTCCATATATGGGTGCATTGGGAAGTACATAAACTTTGCTTTGGGTCATATGACCAGAAGGTGTCTTAGAATGGAGCTATCGGCCACATTCCAAACAGTTGCCCAACCAGCAATTCCATGGGGATACATTTGGGGAATTTTTGTTTGAATAGTTTTTCTATGATGTTCCAAATTGGTTCTAGTCCATTTTCAAGCCGGATCATTCTTCTGTTCACTTCTGCTGCAATAATGAACTAAGACTTGTTTTATTGCTGGAGAACATAATCTATGGTAAAAGATGGTGACTTCCTTTACATAATTTATTTCCAGCATCTTGCAATGTTAGAATGAATAAGAACATTTAACTCTAACCTATCCACAACACAATGAAAAACTTCAGCTTTGGCAAAGGGTATAGCAATAGCAGTTAGACTTATATACCGCTTCATAGGGCTTTCAGCCCTCTCTAAGCGGTTTACAGAGTCAGCATATCGCCCCCACAGTCTGGGTCCTCATTTCACCCACCTCGGAAGGATGGAAGGCTGAGTCAACCTTGAGCCGGCGAGATTAGAACCGCTGAACTGCAGATAACAGTCAGCTGAAGTGGCCTGCAGTACTGCACCCTAACCACTGCGCCACCTCGGCTCTTGACAAAATAGCTCACCCATTTTGGACTGAGAGTTAGTTTGGTGTAATGGTTAAAAGCATCAGATTAGGAACTAAAAGATCATGAGTTCTAATTTATTTTTGGGCTGGGTGACCTTAGGCCAGTCTCTTCTCTCAGTCCTAAGAAGAAGGTTAAGGGCAGATTACTTCCAAAAATGTTGCCAGGGAAACTACAGGGACTAGGTTTCAGAGTCCCTGGGACTCAAGTCTGATTCAAATGCACATATGCACCCCCCAAAAAAAATTATCACTGATTCTCCCAAACTACACCCCTACCTCCCAATCACAAGAAGAAAGCTGCTCACTCATCAAAAGGAGGCATTCTGAAGAATTAGATGCCTTGCACATTGAATGTCCTGCCCTGATTTTTCTAGAACGCAAACACTGTCTGGTCCATTAGACTGACAGGTAAAAAACACAGTGCATGGGTGTAGGTTGTCCATCTACAAAGTTCCTAGACATAAGGACTATTGTAAGATTTTTAATAAAACAGCCTGTTCTCTATGTTAGAATGTGACCAATTTATTGAAATATGCTGCAATATGTTTTATGTTTCTAGGACTCAGTCTAAATTTCTTGTAAGCCCCAATAGAATTAATGAGTTCATCACGATGACTGTGTCATTGATTACAATGGTGCTTTTTTTGATTAACCTAATGCTACCCTATTACTAAGGTGACGGGTTATATTAAAGTTGCTTTTTGCACTTCTAGACATTTCATTCAACACCCCCGCCCCCCTGCCTATCACAGAGGAGTAACTTGCTTTCCTTATTAACTCAAAAAGGGCACTTTAATATTAACCAAGGAACAGATCCTTGAATAACAGAAGAGATGGCAGGCCTATATAGTATAGCTTTTAGTGCAATAAATGGATAATATCTGTTATAAATCTGCTGTTGTTTCTATATATCCTGAGTCTCTTGATTAATGCGAGCCAATAGCCCGGAGGTCTTATAAAGACCCTCTCTGTGTTTCTAGTACTTCATCAATATCTGGTGAACAGCAATTTAGGGGAAACTGTTTTAAATCCATGAAGGAAATATTCCACATGGGGCTTATCCTTTTAGTGTAGTCTGATAAGGCTGGATGATCAAGAGGAAAAGGGGCCAAGTTTTCACCTCTTTGACTAATCAGACCAAATATTGCCAAATAATATGATCCCTGAAAAATTTCCTGTTCCCTATGTTGAAAATTATGACGAAGACAAACTTGGCTCATTAAGTTGGCCAGAACTGATGAAAAAGAGAGCCTTTTATCGCTTTTAAAATGAAGGAAGACATAATTTGACCAATGCAGTGAGGATTGAACGTGTGAAATATCAATTTCCTGAGCACGCTTAGACAAAGAGGAGTTGAAATTCAGGTCTTGTTTTAGCTGTAGGTTTTGCAGCATAACTGGAGTTTCTGTTTTCAATTCTACCATCAGCACAGCTTTAAACAATGTAAAGGGAAGAGCTTTAAATACAACCTCTAGATGGAGCTGATGTCCACCAGAAATTGGGCTCTTTCACTTTTTTATAAACAAAATCACCAAGAAGCCTGAAATTAAACACAGCTTTGTGAGATATTCTAACCATCATACTGTTTATACAGATTGTCTCCAATCCTGTCTTGTAGATTACTATGTGTCATGAAAATTGCATCATTTTCTCTTCTGTCCTTTCCCCTCAAAACACAGTCCTAACACTGAAAAGAGTCACCGGAATTGACTAGAGAAGGGGGAGGGTGTAAACTAAAGAGCAACTCTCCAAATAAGTAGCCGGCATACTCCAGCATGAAATGTTTAAAGAAAACTATCGTTTTAAGCTAAACTATCATTTAAGTTAAAATGTTCCCATAGGCCTTGTTCATTGAAGAAAAAAAAAAAAAACCTGTTGGCACATTTTCATCTGGATAACATTCACTAGCAATAACTTTACTTGGCTGCTATAAGGCTCCAATTTCTAACCCCGTAGGCTTTCAGATCTTCTGGTACCCCCTCACACTCATTCTCTATTCATCCAACATTTGCTGAAGGCTGATTCAGTGAAAAGAGCAAAAAGAAAGAGAAATTAGGTTGCATTTTACTTTGCTCCTCCTTCTCCTTTTATTTCATCTGTCTCCCTAGAAACCCCCGACAGAAGGGGAGGCAGCAAAGCATTCAAAAAGGACTAGTTAGAAGAGTATCATGTGTCAACTGCAGAGGACACTGTAGACAGGACAAAGACAATCATTGTGTCTGTTTCTGCCAAGAATGAGTCTAAGCAAGGCATCAGAGGTCTACCAGTTACATTATTTTAACCAAGTACATTTCTGGATAGTAATAAGAAGTTTCACTGCTACTCTGGATCTTTCTACTGATATTGAAGCCTTTATCTTTTTTAGCTGGCGAAACATTTAGGAGCCTTTGCAGGCTGCGGAAGCAAAATAAAGTGGTCTGGAGTAGTCTTTGTTCATCATCTAACTTCATCCTCCTTTGTCTAAATCTACTTTCATGTTACCTCCATTTGATTAGTAGCAACTTTCCTGCTCAAATGAAAATAAACAAATATTATATAGATTTAGAAAACTTATATTCCAGCCTGTCGGTTTTTAAATTGCGGCCCTACCTGAATCGGGAGGCCCTCACAACAGTCACTCGAGCCCTTGTGATTTCTAGGCTGGAATACTGCAATGTGCTCTACATGGGGCTGCCCTTGAAGAGCATCCGGCGACTTCAGCTAGTCCAGAATGCGGCCGTGCAAGTGATCGTGGGCGCACCACGGTTCGCCTACATAACACCGATCCTCCGTGAGCTGCGCTGGCTACCTATTGATCTCCGGGTGCGCTTCAAGGTGCTACTTACCATTCATAAAGCCCTCCATGGTAGTGGATCTGACTATTTGAGAGACCGCCTTCTGCCGATTACCTCCCTTCGTCCCATCAGATCGCATAGAGTAGGCCTCCTCCGAATTCCATCCGCCAGTCAGTGCCGACTGGCGACTACGCGGAGGAGAGCCTTCTCAGTAGCAGCTCCGACACTTTGGAACGATCTCCCCGTGGAGATTCGTACCCTCACCACCGTCCAGACCTTCCGCACAGCCCTCAAGGTCTGGCTATCCCGTCAGGCCTGGGGATAAGACCCTAATCTCGCCCCACCCGAATGCTGAATGAATGTTGTGTTTTATTGTTTTATTTTATTATATTTCATATTTTCTTTTTGTGTTTTGTCTTGCACTCCCTTCCTACAAATTGTAAGCCGCCCTGAGTCCCCTCAGGGAAAAGGGCGGCCTATAAATGTCAAATAAATGTAAATGTAAATGTAAATGTAAATTGTTGCCCCTTCTTTGTTATACATTATCAATAGCACTTAGACTTATATACTACTTACACAGTGCTTTTACAGCCCTCTCTAAGCAGTTTCCAGAGTCAGCATATTGCCCCCAACAATCTGGGTCTTCATTTTACTGACCTTGGAAGGATGGAAAGCTTGAGTCAACCTTGAGTCGATCAGGATCGAACTCCTGGAGTGAGCAGTGAGTCAGCATGCAGTACTGCGTACTAACCACTGCACTGCTATGGCTCTTAGGCAACTAATTCATTTCTCTCTCTCCCCCACCCTCACCCTATAGTTAACCTAATCTATACCCAGATATGTTTCAACCTGTCTTTTACCCCATTTCCCCTCCCTAATTTTAAAGCAAAAATCTGTTCTTAATTGTAAAAATATTTGCATTGGCAATATTTCTGCAAAACATGATCAAGTGATTCCAAATCTGACTGCAAAAGGCAGTCAAGGAGGGGAAGGAGTGAATAAAAAGATAAAATACATATGCTGTAACAAAGCAATCAATCAAAGAAAGGAGCAGATAGAATAATTATAGATGACTAGATAATGTTCTATTTTGGGCATCACAGTTAATAAGCAGGCTATTTCAAAGTATCAGCATGCAACACTTGGAAACTAATAGCAGTATCTAATTACCTAGGGGATACCTTACACAAGGCCCCCAAAACTAATACATATACACATGGATATATTAGGGAATCAATGCTCTTCATAGCAAAATGTGATCCGGACCTTGTATGAAAAAAAATACTTTAATGCTTTTCTTTAAATCAGCTTGAAAAAAGATGTCACTGCTTTAAGCATCACATTATCTTTAACAAACCATCTTCCTTAAGAAGTAGCATCTGTTTATCAGGATGATGCAGAAGCCTGAAAAAAGTTGGGATGTTTTAATGAATTAGCAGAGAGATGTTTTGCTTGTATGACATTCAAAGCATTTATTTCAAATAATTTTTGAAGCATGCATAACTCTAATGTATACTGTACACAGAGAGAGATAATTTTTAAAAGCACCATTAAACAGGGATTTTTTAATTCCCTTAAGGACATAAGGAAGGAGGAATAAATACTTCTAAGACAGTTTTTTTTTAAATTTTGAGGTTAATAGAAATTCTTTTTGAAATATGAATCCATATAGGTTTCAAGGAATCAAATATGCTAAGTACCTTTTTTAATGAAACAAAACCTAATACTTGGGTTTGACTAAATCGAGGTTTAGGCTGTAATTCCAACTATGATCACCTATGACCTAAGGTAAAGGTAAAGGTTCCCCTCGCACATATGTGCTAGTCGCTTCCAACTCTAGGGGGTGGTACTTATCTCCGTTTCAAAGCCAAAGAGCCAGTGCTGTCCGAAGACGTCTCTGTGGTCATGTGGCTGGCATGACTAAACACCGAAGGCGCACTGTCAAGCCAGCCTCCCTCAGCAACCAAGAAAGAAACCACTTAATTCCATTTTGCAGAATTAAGAGTACTATTACTGGTTATGAAAAGATAGCAGCTAAGCAAAGCAGGATCTGAGGCAAAAGTGCGTGAAATCATACATATCAATATATGACCAAACCCCCTCCCCCTGGTAACCCCATCCCACAGTCCAATCCGCAAATCCCTTAGGTGTCATGTGAATTCCATCTTCAAGGAGTATCATCAGGTTGGTATGCAGGACTGTTGGCCTTGACCACCCCAAGCACTATCTCCAGCATGCGCAGTAGATGGTGAGAACAAAACTCCCTTTTTACAATCCCTCCTGTACTTAAAACTTTGCTTCCCAAATACCAGCCCCCCCCTCCCCGTTTCAATGGTAGCCGAAAGCAAATAGCGAAACGGAGGCTGACACGCAAAGGTGGTTCCTATTTTTCTACTTGCATTTTTACATGCTTTGAACTGTTAGGTTGGCAGAAGCTGAGAAAAGTAACCAGAGCTCACTCCATTATGCACTAAGGATTTGAACCACCAAACTGCCGACCTTTCTGATTGACAAGTTCAGCATCTTAGCCACTGAACCATCGCATCCCTACCTATGACTAGACAGAGCTTAAAAGGGGTCAGACAGTGGAAGGCAATTTTCTGCTACTTTATTAAGTCTTCAATTAAATTTACAATATTTAGCTGTTAGGAAAGAGCAGTATGCTCAAGCAAACTGTTTTTTGAACATAGACCAGTTGACTTCCATGGTCTTGAAAATAACAGCACAACTATCGATTGACTTAGAAAAATGGGAAGGATTTTTTATGTAAAAGTAAAAAATTGAGGTTTGATGTTAATGTCTTATTTTACTGCATCGAAGGGAGTCAGAAGTCAAATACCTTTTCTTTCTTTTTCCCTTTTTCTTCCCCCCACTTTTCTCATCCCTTTTTCCTTCCCTGTCTTTCCTATCAATAAAAAAGTAAATAATAGGCATTAGTATGCTGCATTATAAACTAATAAAAAGACTTGCTTAGAGAAAAATGGAAAGGCACAGATTAGGCTTTAAAGCTGGAGCATCTATAAAGCTAATTGATATCTACAACATACATATGTAATATCTGTTTGTTTGAAATAAGCTAATTTGTCTGTGTGGTATCAGCAATACTAACAATGAGAAGCCAGATCCTGTAAATAGGATTAACGGCCTGGAGGACAGAAATCTACTGTTGAATCTGGCATGAAGCTTGAACATTTTAAATATCCCTCTTTTTTTAAACCAGTATATATGATTCTTAAGGTGATTTATAAGGACCAGGTAGGCCCAAGTTTAGATCTATACTGAGCCATCATTCATTCAGACATAGGGTTATATCATACTTTCCACAATAATTTTTTGGGTATATATGTGGCACTTCTATTTCCCACATTTCTTTTCAACAACATAACTGTGAAGCGAGTTGGATTGGAAGGCAGTTAGCTCCATTGCTGAGGATGATTTAAAATGCAATTTCTACATCTTAGTCAAATAACGTAACTAGTATACCTCAATAGTTCAACATAAACCATTATCTTCAAGCAGTCTGGATGTTACTGTTCCTTGGTGCTCCCTGAGCTTGGTTGTTTTCTTAAAGATGATATTACTAATAATACCTAGTTTGGGTAATGAAACATCTGCAAGAAAACAACCAAGCTCAGAGAATATCAAGGAGCCTTCATTTCAAACCTGAGCTACAAACATGTATTGATACTCTACCTTGGTTTGCAAGTTGGTATTTGGTATTGGTAAGCCGCCCTATTCCCCGAAGGGACTCAGTTCTCAATATGGGAGTACCACAGGGTGATTTTGGACCAACCTGTCTCATTTGGGTTATTATTCTGAGGGTCAAATTGGAGAAAAGGGTATTGGCTGTGTTGATTTAGGTACTTGGATAAAACATGGCTACAGCTATCACCATTTTAGTTGAGAAGTGAAACGTTTTCAAAGAAAAACCAGAAAGTCCAGTTGCCTCTTGAAAAAGGACCTTTGGGACAACCATGACCTGGACGACTAAGAATCACCATAGACATTATTATATTTGAAGGGGTGGCAATGACTGAGGCAAGGCAGTGACTCGGATAAGAAGGCTTTATTACACAGCTAACACAAGAGCAACTCCAGAATCAACAAGCTTGAACAGTTCCTGCTTGACAGCAATTTATATGCAGGCTGTCCCACGGGTAGCTAATCACTGCCCAGTAACTTTCCTGCTCTTGCCACGCACGGGCCTCAACCAATGGCGAGAATCAGAGATGGAGCCACGTCTCCAAGGCTAAGACATAACACCCTTCTCCACCAGTCTGGCACATGCATAATCCTGCAAATATGCAGGCTGCCTGCGTGTGCGGGCTGATCTTCTTGGCTTGGCTGGAACTGATGCAGCAGGAGGAGGAGAAAGAGGAGACTTCTCCAGGGGAACTGCCCACGACTGCGATAACTCTCTGCCCGGCAACTTTGGATGCAACCCTGATTCCCCAGGTAAGTCTGGTGCCGGAACGGTAGACTGCCTAGTTGGGCAATGTGGTGTTTCTGCAGATGTGTTTGGAACAAACCGGGGGGGGGGCTACAGGACCAACTGGGGAGAGATCAGCTGACGTCTGCATTGAGGCCATCCGCGGTTGCAGCTTATCAATGTAGCAGCACCAATGCTCCCATCGCCTAGGCCAACCCTGTAACACCAGGGACCCATTAATTGCAGAATGCGCCCCAGTAACCAACTCAGCTCACCCCCATAGTTCCACGTGAAAACCAGGTGTGGTAGCTGGGGTGAAGTCCATCAAGGTTGGTCCTGAGGCGGTGGCCCATTAACAACTCTGCAGGGCTGCGGTTAGTTAGGGAACATGGAACTGTGTGCTGTACTAACAGGTATTCCAATTTGGGCCTGCCAGTCCCCTGGTCCTAGTCTAGCTAGAGACTCCTTAACAGATTGCACCATCCGCTCTGCCATGCCATTGCTCGAGGGATGGCCACCAAGACGTGGCGGATGCCGTGTCCCACTAACAACATCTGAAAAAACGCAGATGTCATCTGGGCCCCGTTATCGGATATCAATACATCCGGGTACCCGAGTTGCGAACATCTTTCACAATGCCCTAATCAGAGCCTCGGTAGTGGTCGATGGCATTAGAATTACTTCCACCCACTTTGAACATGCATCAACCAATACCAGGAACATCTGTCCATGGAAAGGCCCTGCAAAATCCAAATGGATCCTAGCCCAGGGAGTCTTGGGGTCCTCCCACTTGGGTGTGCCGCGGGGGGATCTGGCCTGAACTGCTGACAGTCCTGAGACCTAGCCACCCAATGCGCAATATCCTGATCCAGGCCAGGCCACCAAACATAGCTCTGGCCCAGGGCCTTCATCCTGACTATTCCAGGGTGCCTCTTATGGAGACAGTGGAAGATAGGTTCCCGAAGTTGAGGAGGAACGACCACTCTATGGGCCCAAAGTAGGCACCCTCCTTTTACCAACAGTTCATGCTGCCTGTGCTTGAGTGGCAGGAACTGTGAAGTAAACTGTGTCTGCGGCCAATCCCTCCTTACCCAATCCAAAACCTGAGCTAGAGTAGCATCCCTAGCCAAATGGGTGGCAACATCTGTGGCTGTTAAGGGACCCAGGAGGTCCTCTATCAGTAAAACCATAGGTTCAGGAACTGGGTCAGCGTCGGTCACTGGCAGAGGGCAATGGCTTAGGGCATCCACATGCCCCACCTGTTTTACGGGCCGATAGATCAGCTTATAATTGTAAACAGCAAGGAATACGGCCCAACAGGACATGCAGGGTGATAGGATAGAGGGAGTTTGCCTATCGCCTGCCAATAAACCCAATAAAGATTTATGGTCCGGCACCAACTCAAAGAAACGTCCGTAAAGGTAATTGTGGAATTGTTTAATTCCAGCTACCACAACTGATGCCTCCTTATCTAATTGACTATAATTTTGTTCTGGAGGGGACAAAGTCCTTGAAAAGTACGCCAGAGGCGCCTCAGTACGCCAGAGGCGCCTCAGTTCGCCAGAGGCGCCTCAGACCCATTTGGAAGCTTGTGCTCAGGATGGCACCCACCCCAAATGGTGACGCATCACATGTGAGTGTCAGAGGAAGGTGGTCGCAATACTGGACAAGGACAGCATTGGATGTTAATAACTCCTTTACAGCCAGAAAAGCGGCTGCCTCCCTACGACCCCACCTCCTATTGGCCCTGCTATCAAGGAGCTGATGCAAAGGCTCTGCTACAGAGGCTTTATGAAGCAAAAACACAGAGTAGAAATTTAGAGTCCAAGGTAAGCTTGCAATTGGGCCTTATTGGTCGGTGCAAGAGCTTGCTTAATGGCTGCTATCTTTGAGGTGGTAGGATGGATGCCCTTAGCATCAACCAGATACCCCAAAAATTCCACCTCGGTTACCCCTATCTGACACTTAGAAGGCTTAAGCTTTAACCCCACCTACTGGAACTTCAACAAAATAGCACGCAACCTTGCCATGAGTTCAGTGTTGTTTCCGGCGGAAATAAGCACATCGTCGAAGTACGGGACAACTCCCGGGATGCCGTGGAGCAATCGTTCCACGAGGCTCTGGAATATGCCCGGGGCTACACTGACACCAAACTGGAGCTGCTGGTATTTAAAAGCTCCCCTGTGGGTGATGATGGTCTGCGCTTCCACAGAAGCAGCATCTACAGGAAGCTGCTGATATGCCAGAGCAAGGTCCAGTTTGGTGAAAATGGAACCCTGTCCCAACGTATAAAGCAGTTCCAGTACTACAGGGACAGGGTAGGGGTTGGATTGGAGAACCCTGTTTATTGTGCATTTAAAATCCCCACACAATCTAATGGAGCCATTGGATTTCAAAGGAATCATGATGGGGGTCTCCCATTTGGAGTAATCCACGGACTCTAACACCCCTTGGGCAATCAACTTGTCTAGTTCAGTGTCCACCTTCACACGCAGGGCCAGGGGAACCCTCCTGAGCTTGAGATGGGAGCGATCTGAGGGTCCAAATTAAAACTAATGGGGGTCCCCTTATAATTACCAAATGACATCAAAAAGGGCAGCAAACTCCTTAGTCAGGCCTTCAAAATTGTCAAGACCAGTCATTGCATGCACTACAGCGACGCTGAGGCCAAGGGTATTGAACCAGTCCAGGCCCAGTAGACTGGGGAGGTTGCCCTGACGACAATGAGGGGAAGCCTGCCCTCAAACCTCGGAGTGACCACTTGGAACTGGCTATTGCCTACTACTGGAATATAGTTCCCCTGATAGTCCCGCAACTTAATAAAACAAGGTGACAGGCTCTTCTTTGATAGGGAAGGAACCAAACGCTTGATAGTAGACCAGGATATAAATAGACTTTGAAGAACCAGTGTCCACCTCCATGCGACAGGGCTTGCCCTCGATTTGGACGCTGAGATAAATTTTATTCCCTGATGTCGATTTGGTCTGGCTGTTCAGCAGAACAACCTGCCACTGCTCATGAAAAATTGCAAAACAGTCCTCCGAGGTGTGGTAAGATTGTGACCTTGGCTTGCGATAAGTTGAACGGTGAGCTGGTTGACCTTGAGGAGTAGATGGTGTGTGGCACACCTTGGCCAAATGTCCTTTTTTCCCCACACTTGTGGCAAATAGCTGATTTGAAATGACACCTGGCACGGGCATTATTCCCGCCACAACCAGCACAGTGGCTCTGAGGTAATTTCATTTGTGAGTGCCCTGCTCCACTGCCTGCTGTTTTGAGGTGGTCACCGCCAGCCTCATTGGTGTTGGATGAAGGATGTTTGTCCACTTCCCCGTGATGAATAGGCACAGACTTAGTAGATGGTAATGCAGGGGGCACTGCGGCTTGACCCCTTTCAATCTCGGCAGAGGACTCATTGGACATCTCAGAGGCACGAGCCTCATCTAATGCCACTTGTAGGCTGAGCTCAGAACGGGCCAACAAATGGCGATGCAGCCTCAAATCGGTCACCCCGCACACAAATTGCTGAAGTAGGGAGTCATCTAGATTAGGAAAATCGCAGTGCAACACCGCAGCCCTGAGGGCAGCCATGCACTGGTTCACTGACTCTCCCTCTTTCTGTAGCTTTTGTTGGAACGTATAGCGCCTAGCTATGCGAGATGGAGCTGGGGCATAATGATTCTGCAGTCTTGCCAACAGGGTCTCCCATGATAAGGACTGGACTGGTTGCGGTGTGGCCAAAGTCCTGGCTGTTCCGAACTTCTCACGCCCACACGGATTCAGGAATTGGGCTCTCTTTCCCTCACTAGGCAAGTTAGCCAGATTGTTTGCCCCAAGGAAACATTCGAAACGGTCAATGTACGCCTCCCAGGAGTCTAAACCTGGCACAAATGGTGCGAAACTGTTCGAAGTGGCCATTCTGAGAAAGACACGTTCTGAGGAGATCGCCTCAGTGATTAGCCAAAAAGCCTCATGTTAATAAAAAATATTTCTTACATGATACAGCTCTTCTTATGCCTCAGAATATCCTACCCTTATCACCAGTATTATATTTGAAGGGGTGGCAATGACTGAGGCAAGGCAGTGACTCAGATCTTTATTACACCTAACGCAACAGCAACTCCAGAACCAATAAGCTTGACTAGTTCCTGCTTGACAGCAATTTATATGCAGGCTGTCCCACGGGTAGTCAATCACTGTGCAGTAACTTTCCCGCTCTTGCTGCGTGCACGCCTCGACCAATGGTGAGACTTGGAGATGGAGCCATGTCTCCGAGGCTCAGACATAACAGACATAATCTCCCAGGATTTGAAATGGACATCTAAATTAGAACCATCATTTAAAAAAAACAACCCATAATGACGAATGTTCTTCCAGTGTCAATTGAAGAAGTTCAGACTGCTCCAGGAGTTATTGATACAGTTTTACAAAGGAATTGAATCAGTCATTTGTACTTCTGTAACTGTCTGTTTTAGTACAGCAACTAAACAAGACAGGTACAGACTCTAACAGAAAGTTAGGATTGCAGAAAGAACAATTGCAACCAGCTTGTCTTATATAGAAGACCTGTATATTGTGTGGGTCAGAAGTAGAGGAGGCTGAAAAAATATCCTGGTAATAAGCTGTTTCAACTCCTCCCCTCTGATGCTGCTACAGGCATTACATCCCAAAACAAATAGATACAGTGATAGTTTCTTCCCTCCCGCCATCACTCTGCTGAACATCTAATTCTCACAGTACTGCCTGTCTATGTACCTATGTTTTACTATGTTGTATGGCTTTATCATTATTATTATCCTTATCTTTCTTACTACCACTCTTTATTGGTATTATGATTATGATTATTATTACTCTGTGCTTTACACTGAGAGCTTCTGCGCCAGAGACAAATTCCTTGTTTGTCTATCACACTTGGCCAAATGAAGTATTTCATTCCATTCCATTTAAATTTAGAAATAAATAGGGGAGTATACTCCAATAGCTTGAGATTGAACAAAATTCAGAGAATCAGTAATTTAGTTTTGACACATCTAAATTCAGCTCTATACTGTTTCCCTGAAAATAAGACCTCTCCAGATAATAAGCCCAATCAGGCTTTTGAGCGCATGCGATAAAACAAGCCCTCCCATGAAAATAAGCCCTCCTCAAAAATATTGCAAAACAGCAGCAGCCATGATGTGACCATGCTCGCTGCCTCTTGCACTTCAAAAATAATAAGATCTCCCCCAAAATAAGGCCAAGTGCTTATTTCAGGATTCAAATGCCCTATCTTATTTTTGGGGAAACAAGGTATGTCATATCTTATAATGGTTCAGGCATCCATTCAAAGCAATGTTTGATTCAAGCATGTGCAATGTTATATCCTGAATGACTATGAGAAGGTCATACCAAAATCATTGGCATGATATCCGAGTCATGTGTTTAACTGTACATACAGGTTTTTTCCTTAAAAGAAACATGATGTAAATAATCAAGCTATATTATCTATGTGTTATGTGGTAGATTTCCCAAGGCAGTATCAAAATCCAAAATGGCTGAAGCTTCACCAAACATAAGGGCTACGTTCAGACATGCAATTGTCCAAGCCTTGTAACTGTATAATGTATTTTATATATTATTCTGCAACAGATGGCCTTATGATATTAGCTGCTCTGGTTGAAAAATTAACTTTATCATTTACAACATTTAATATGGCAGGCATTGTTCTTTGTTTGGGCAGGTTTTGTTCTTCACAGTGCTTCACAGTGTTTGTGTACGTGCACATTTATATATTAATGCATGCCAGCCTCCAAGCTGAGTTTTCCCAGGGCAGCTTCCAAGATAATCAAATCAAAATAGAAACATTTTGAATAATCATTAGTTTAAAGAATTAAAAAGAATGAAACCACACAATACTACAAACAAGAAAGCCATAATTGAAGAGCTTCTATGCAGCACGTACATTTCAAAATTAACATGGTGATATATTAAAAGAGATTTACTTGGAAGTGAAAAGGTAATAAATTGCTGCCAGGTATATTTCACTACTGAGGACATTCCAAAGTCAGTACTGTACACCCAAAAAGGCCTGCTCTTGCACTGGCATTCATCCACAATGCAAACAGTGATAAACATACGAGAATACCCACTCCTTCTAATGTTGTGGTCCCAAGCTATGAAAGGCTTTGTAGGTCAATACTAGGATCTTGAACTGGGATCAAAAACAAACTGATTTTGTAAGTCGACAATTTCAGCTTCCAGTTAATAATTTTCTACGTAGTATTCTGTATTAGCTTACGTTTCCAGAAATATAGTCTCTCAAAACTTGAGAAGATTATTCATTTTGTGCTGCTACCCCAGATAAGATGATTATCTTGAGATTGATAGGTGTTAAATAATGGAAGAGGACACTCAGGAGCAATTGCTTCTACTATCTGGAATGTATATGGAGATTGTCAGTCATCTAGGTCAGTGGTCCCCAACCTTTTTATCGCCGCGGACCAGTCAGCCTTTGATAATTTTACCGTGGCCCGCTGAGCGCGCGCAGGGGTGGGGGTGGGGGCGTTGTTTTAAATCCACCTTCCCAATTCAACACCTGAATCATATCCCACCTTCCATTTTGTATGTAGATTTTAAGGAATAAACAGCTGAATTAATCAAGGTCAAAGATAAAAAGAGCAAGGGCAAAATTAAATAAGCCAGAGGATAGCAATGTAAAAAGAATACAGTATTAAGGAGAGAAAGGAGAAGAAAAAACCTCGCTTCTGCTGAGGTCAGGGAAATGTTTGATACTGATCTGGCTGGGTAAGAGTCCAAGAGTCCATATCGCCAATAACTACGCATGGGGGGAAAGGAAATGTGTTTTGTGAGGAAGAGAAAGAGCGCGCTTCACTGATGCCCGTTGGCGAAATTTTGGAAGAGAGGCAAGAGACTTCAGGCACCGAGCCCCCACCCCTGGCTGCGGCAACTGGAGCGGGCGGGAGGTAGGGAAGGGGTGGGCAAGACCGCCGCTTTTCCACCGTGCGCTGCAATAGCGGCAGCGGCGGCCTGAATCTGGCGGCGGCCTGAATCTGGCGACTGCCCCTCACCACCTCAGGCGGCGCTCATACCCTCCCCTTTCCTGCGCTACCCTTAGACTCCTCTCAGCCCCCAACCCACGCCCGCGGAGGGCGCACGCGCGCCAAAATCGCGCACCCCCCATCTCCCCTCAAAAGACCCCCCCGCCCTCGGCTGCCCGACGTTCTCTATCTCTCTCTCTCTCTCTACCTCTCCCGCCGTTCCTTCTCACAAGCCAAGGCTGGGCGGGGAAGCACCGTCTCCGTCCCGGGCGCGCCGCCCCTCCCTGGGCAACTCGGAGATGACTGAGCCGAGGAGGACAGTGAGAAAAAGAAGAGAGCGGCCAGCAACGACCGCCGGGGAAGCCGCCAGGGCCTCCAAGGGCTCCGCTTCCAGCGCATGGTCTGCCCCCTCCTCGCCTCGCTTCCAGGCGAGCCGACTGAGGCGAGAAAGAGGCGGAGGCGTTCACTGAGGGGACGGCTGACTCGGGGAGGGGGCGGAGGTGGTGTAGTAGCGGGGGATTCTTCCTCCTCGCCTCACTTGCTCCTGTGCTTCCACGCAGCTCCCCCCCTCCGGCGACGGCGCTGCATGAGTGAAGAGTCGGCCGTTGCATGGCCCCCGGCCGCTGTGCGGCCCGGTGCCAGGTACTCCACGGCCCGGCACCGGTCCGCGTACCGGGGGTTGGGGACCACTGATCTAGGTCATGGTTGGCCCAAAGGTGCTTGTTTCACTTTTCATCCAAGACTTCAGTGCTGAAGTCAATCAGAACTGAAAAAGCCTCTTGGATGAGAAGCAAAACGTGTTCAAGGAAAAACAAGTCCAGTTGTCTTTTGAAAAAGTACCTTTGGAACAACTATTTGGAATGTCCTTTTTCAATAGAAGACTAAGCCTTTCGTCGCACTAGCTGGAGAATATTAACACTGATAAATTAGATTGTTTCCATTCCATGTAATTTTTCCATGTGACAAGCCATAAACTTGTTTTGTCGTGTTCCTGAATTAATTTAAAAAACTATTAACACTCCTGCTATTTCAAGTATTGATTTGATTTGATTTAAAGGCCATGGACTCTGTACAACTCTGGATGGCTTACATTTTAATTTTAGTGGGTGTTTTTAATTTCCTCTTCAAATGTGTATTTATAAATGTAGCTTTTGTGCTGAAGACCGTATCAGAACACTTACATCATGCAAGTTACTCTTTTCAAATGTAAGAAATGTGTGAAAAAGGTTAACAACAAAATATTGTCTAACTCTGCTCAACCTATTTGCTCACATGCAGGACAATTATACATATGAAGGGAATTCTAAGAGCATGCATCCATTTGCATGTTAGACAAAGGTATGGTGAAGTTAGGAAAATCTTCATTCTCAACCAGGGAACTATGGTTGGCTCAGGAATTCTGGAAGTTGAAGTCCACAAGTCATTAAAGGGCCATTGTTCCCTATGCCTGTTCTAAACAGATGCTCACTCATGCTCCTCTGATAAATAAGTTGTAGGGGAGAAAACTATCTTTTGCCATCTTAAAGACATCTTCCAGCTCTTCCAATCTTGTTCAAGAAATTTAACTTCAAGGAAACCAAAGATGGTAGAAATAAAAATGGAACTGGAAGGCCCCTCTAGAAAATGAAAGCCCATAATTTTTAAAGCTTCCATATTTATATTCTCCCAAACTAGAATACAAATAAGTTTTTAAAAAAACACTTTCTCTTAAGTCTCTATTGAGATTTTCAGTCATCCAGGTCAAAAGGTGCTTTTTCAAAAGGCAACTGCACCATGTTTTTTCCTTGAGGAAGGAAACATTTCACTCCTTATCCAAGAAGCTTCACCCGTTCTGTTAAGTGTCATCACTTCCCTTAAGGTGAAACATAAAAAAGTACATATTTTTCTGGTAAATACAACAAAGGAGATGGGGAGGAACCCCTATGACCTCAACATGACCATTTTTTAAAAAAAAGGAAAAACAAAGGCCAATTTAATTTTTTCTGAATTACAAAGAAACCAAAGTTTACTAGTATACCATATGTATCAACCACCTCTGTAATGCAAGATAAGGGACTGTTTGTGATTGTTGTTAAAGGTTACTAACTTTAATTTTCACCTATCTCTTTACCATTCCTCTTGCCTGAACACAAATGTATATCCTTTCTTAGTATTATAATCCATTTATCTGATTAGGAGAACTGTAACCCACAGAACTTTATTTCATGATAAATAAGGATGCAATTAGACTAGGTTGTTTTGATTCCAAGATACTGAAATGGCATAGATAGATAGATAGATAGATAGATAGATAGATAGATAGATAGATAGATAGATAGATAGATAGATATACTTTTTTTAAGAAAAAGGTTTTGTTTCTCAGAAAAGTACATTTTTCTTTTTTATAAGTTTTATTGTTTTCTGCAAATGATGTTAGAGATTTTGTTGCAGAAGGAGTAAAATAATCTTGTGAAAGTGAAATAAGGACAGGAAGAAATGGCCACCTTCAGTGCTGTGTTAGTTAAGCTTTTCAGCTTTTCATTTTTCTGAGATACATTCCCACAGTTGTTCAGGTCACTAATGAAAAATGAGACTGTTGGTTTTAGTCCAGTCTCCAGAGGACCGGGGCACAAACCACACAGTTCAACACAATTAGCATCTTATTCGGCAGAGACTAAAACTTGGAGTAGAAGATATATGGAGTTTTTGATTTTTATGGCTCTAATGAGAGAGAGAGAGACTAAAAAAAATAGGACAGTCGAACCATGCTTTTATTCTAATGTCTCATTCATTAACTATAAATTTATTAACTATATTTGTATTTAAATATTTAATGTCTCATTTATTAACTATAAATGAGAACCCTTGATTTATGACAGTTTACTTAGTGACTGTTCAAAGTTACGACAGAACCGAAAAAAGTGACTTATGATCATTTTTCTTGCTTATGGCCATTGCAGCACCCCCATGTTCATGTGATTTACATTCGATGCTTGACAACTAATTTGCATGTATGACGGTTGTATTCCAGGGTCACATGATCATCTTTTGCAACTTCCTGACAAGCAAAGTCAATGTGGAAACCAGATTTACTTAAACACCGTGTTACTAATTTAACAAATGTTCAGTGGTTCACTTAACAAATGTGGCAAGAAAACTTGTAAATTGAGGCAAAATTCACTTCACAAATGTCTTACTTAGCAACATAAATTTTGGGCTCAATTGTGGTTGTAAGTTGCGGACTACCTGTATTCTCTCCTTGCCCCACTCAAAGTATATTAATTCACTGACGTAGAGACAGAAGAACTCGGTAGACTAACTGCATTGTATGAGGTCATCATCCATCAAGGCAAGACTATTACCAGATCTGCTTCAGGAGCACAGCTTTAACTCAAGACCCACTCCTAAGGCATATCCGCCAAGCCTCACTCAACACCTACAAAGACATGCAACAGTCTCTTCCAGTTAAAAGAATCTTTTTTTAAAAAGTGTGCACGTATAAAGTAAGCAAAAGAATAATAAAAAACCCAGACCCTTATTTTAAGGATTGCGAAGTCAAAATTAGAACAAATACTAAGGGCTTAACTTTGGGGAAGTTAGCCATCTAAAAACAGCATTTCAAAACAGACAAAGCAAACAGATATGGTTTATATTTAAGTCTGAATGACAGGTAGGATGGAGGTTTTGCTCTGGAAAGGTTTGCTAATTTTTCTTTCCTCAGGACCATTTGCAATTGGCCAATGATGGCTAACCTTTTCCAGACCGAGTGGCCAAAGCGTGGCCCCAAAATGCAATGTGCGCATGCACATTGCTCCCTGCATGCACGCTCCCTGCCCCTGTGCATGGGGGTGCCCCCTGCGCATGTCTTGCCTCCGCACATGCGTGCGCAGCCCCACATGTCCCATGGGCCACTACATGGGTCCCACCCCCTTGCATGTATGCACGGCCCCCATGCATGCACCCTCTGCATGTGTGCAAGGCCCCTCTGCATCAATGGTGGGTTTCAAATTTTTTAGAACTTATTCTATAGGTGTGGCCTATTTCGTGGGCATGGCTTGGCAGTCATGTGACCAGGTGGGAGTGGCCTACTTGTAAAATGTGGTGAAACTCATTTAACAACGCTCTTGTTTAGCAACCACAATGTTGGGCTCAATTGTGATTATAAGTTCTCTTTTTTCTTTCTTTCTTTCCTTCTTTCTTTCTTGTGTCTCTCTCCCTTCTTTCTTTGCTTCCTTCCTTTCTCTTTCCTTTCCTTCCTTCTTTCTTTCTTGGGTATCTCTCTCCCACTTACTTTCTTCCTTCTTTATTGTGTCTCTCTCTCCAACTTTCTTTCTTTCTTTTTCCTTTTTTCTCTTTCTTTTTCTCTCTTTCTCTTTCTATCTTTGTCTCTCTCTCCCCCCTTCCTTCCTTCCTCTCTCTTACTCTTTCTTTTTTTCCTCTCTCTCTCCCCACCCCCTTCTCTCTCACACACATATCTTCCAGTTGGTGAAAAATTTTGTTTTGTTAGTTGGGAGGCTGGTTGTGGACATGGCTGTTCTCTGCCTCCAGTGCTTTGCAGGCTGGCTGGAGATAAGCACCGCTGAAGTGGCGCTTCGCTTGCTGCAGCTCAGACACCGGGAAGGCAGGAGTAGGACTGTCCGGGTTTGGGGGAAAAAGCACTGATGACTGTGAATCTCCATAGATTTTCTGATGCAAAGCTCGCAAATAGTGTGTTAAATTCCAGTACGCTCTCCTGATCAGAGTATCAGGTGCCTTTTATGTAAATCACAGGTACCTGTTTGACTTCTTTTTGAACTCAGCATTGAAAATAAAACATTACCTCCCCCTGCCCCATTTGCATTATCCAGGATTTTGTCTTTGCTCGAGCCTTCATCCACAAACCCAAAGACACTTGCTTTTTAGATCCTCCCTTTTCTCCTCCTCCCAGGGGAGGTCACTGATGTTTGTGAAAATATGTAGGTCAGTGGAGCATTTCCTGCACTTGTGCAAAGACAAGAGAAGCGGGAAGGCACCAATGGGAGGGACGTGGCACGACAAAACCGCGCTCGTCAAAATAGCAGTGATAAAACCGTGTTGCTAAAGCCGCGACGTCATCACCATGCGTCATCACCGCCGCGACAACAGCGCGGCAACAGAAGGGCGCTTTAAAACGGCGCTGCGGCAGAAAGCCAGTTTCAATTAAGGTAAGGGTTAGGATTAGGTTTAGGGGTTTGTTTTAGGGTTTGTTTTAGGGTTTGTTTTAGGGTTAGGTTTAGGGTTAGGTTTAGGTTTAGGGTTAGGTTTAGGGTTAGGGTACTGAGTGCTTGGGAATGCGTGGATTTGCCCTCCGCGATTATGTCATTGCGGTAGGGTCGCGTTTTTCCTTAGCGCTTCGAACGGCGCAAATTAGTCTTCACGCTTATGTCTCCGCGGATAAGGGCTTCGCGGATTTGTGGTGGAACCTGGGAGGGAGCCCTCTTTCAGCCGCCATCCTTCAGCAACTTTCTCTCTTGCCATGCAAGGAAGTGAAACCAACTTTATTTACTTATTTGGTTGTTCCTGGATCATGGGAGGCAACCCGACAATGGTTTTTATGTCTGTGGTGACCCATTTCATCACTTGCGTCTCACTCCGCGGCTCTCGCTCAAGATTCTTGAGGTCGTTAAGAGCTGGATGAGCGCTAACAAACTGGTACTCAACCCGGACAAGACCGAGTGGCTGTTGTGCTTTCCTCCCAATAATTTGGCCGACATCCCAACACTCAGGCTGGGGGGTCAAATTTTATACCCCTCAGACAGGGTCCGTAACTTAGGAGTCCTCCTGGATCCACAGCTGACTCTCGACCATCAGCTGTCGGCTGTGACCAGGGGGGCATTTGCCCAGGTTCGCCTGGTCCGTCAGTTACGGCCCTACCTGAACCGGGAGGCTCTCGCAACAGTCACTCGAGCCCTTGTGATCTCTAGGCTGGAATACTACAATGGGCTCTACATGGGGTTGCCCTTGAAGAGCATCCGGCGACTGCAGTTAGTCCAGAATGCGGCCGCGCGAGTGATAGTGGGCGCACCGCGGTTCGCCCACATTACACCCATCCTCCGCGAGCTGCACTGGCTACCTGTTGGTCTCCGGGTGCGCTTCTGGGTACTGATGACCACCTTTAAAGCACTCCATGGTAGTGGATCTGGATACTTGAGAGACCGCCTTCTGCCGATTACCTCCCTCTGACCGATTAGATCACACAGGCTGGGCCTCCTCCGGATTCCATCCGCCAGTCAATGTCGACTGGCGACTACACGGAGGAAAGCCTTTTCTGTTGCAGCTCCGACCCTGTGGAACGATCTCCCCGTTGAGATTCGTACCCTCACCACCATCCAGACCTTCCGCACAGCCCTCAAGACCTGGCTCTCCCAGCAGGCCTGGGGATAGGTTTCCAATTTACCCGCCCGAGTGTTGATTGTTGAATGCATGTTGTGGTTTACCATTTTATTTTTGGCCACTTATTGTTTGTCTCTTGTTACCGCACACCCTTCCCTTTGTGATTGTAAGCCGCCCTGAGTCCCCTCAGGGAGAAGGGCGGCCTATAAGTCTTATTAAAAAAAAATCTACTAAAAAATTCTGGTTGATTTTCTCCCAAGCAGCAGCCGTGGTCATGAGCACCGGGGAACCTCTTGCTCCAGCCTCCCCCGCCCTACTACATTAAGATACCCATACTTCATATTCCCAGTGGAAGCACGCAGGCCACATGAGTGAGCAGGTCCGTGAGGCCCCCCGATGATTTGAGGAGAGCTTGGAGGTGCCAAACTGTGCCCAGCTATCCTTACACCCTCCCGGCTAAGGGTGGGAGTGCCTGAGACGCTGCTGGGAGAATGTTCCCTTCAAGTTGCAGGGACAGCAAGTTATAAGGCAAACACAGCCGTTGGAATTGGTGTACCTGCAACCTAATACTCTCTGAGAAGCCTGCATTACTGGAAGCAGCAGCAGCAGTAGCGGGCACCCCCACCACCCCCTGGTGTCCAGCGAAATGGGAGGCAACCTGCTGGCAGAGTCTCCAGGTGCAAGGCAAGTGAAGGGTGCAGTGGTGGAAGACGCTGGCCATCCCCGAAGCCAGATCTTGAGGAAGGAGGCAGAGATGAGGCCTGGGTCTAACTTCCCTGCCTCCTTCCCTGCCTCCTTCCTCCAAGAGATGCGGTTGGCAGATTTCTGCCCATTGCAGGTGCCCAGGCCAGCCTCAACCTATGCCTCCCCACTGTCTCCAGGTCCATGCAACCTCCCTGCCAGCCCCACAACTTGGGGACGTTCCCAGTTCTGCTGGGTGGCTGCTCCTTTGTGCCCCGTTGCCAGCTGCAGTTGGGCTTTGGCCTCGCTTTCTTCTGGTACCCCTTCCTGGCTTGGAGACCCTCCAGGACAGCCCTGCCACCCTAGCCAGGCACTGGGTCAGTCAGCATCCCAGCACCGCCGCCATGCGACCTTAATAAACAGAAATTAACCAACTTCTTTTAAACTTTCCATTTCAAGGAGAATTTTTCTAAAACTTCTTAAATTCTCATTGAAATGCAAAGTTTAAAAGAAAATGGTTAATTCCTGTTTATAAATCAGCAGCCAGATGGGAAAGCATCCCTGGAAGTTGAGCGGGGCGGCGGTGTATGGGATGCTGACTGACCCAGCGCCTGGCCGGATGGGAAAGCATCCCTGGTAGTTGAGGGGGCTGGGTGTGGCTTCGGAGGCTAAAAGGGAAGCTGCACCCCCTGCCAGGTGTCCCCTCCTCTTCTTGCTGAACATTTGGAGCTTTTCCACCCACTTCCCCCACCTCGGCCACCCAAGGTTAGGAAAATATGGCTGAGGGCGCTTCACCTCACTGTGATTCAAGGAATGTTGTTGCCTTGGTAGGACATCTTCTCCTTGAGGCCACGCCTGCAGTATGGAAAGGCAAAGCAGCCTTTCTGGGCTTATCTGAAGAAGTCCGTCCCCTTCCTTCTCGTTGAGAAGCCCCCTTCCTTCTCTTTGAGAAGCAGTTTTCAAAGTCCCGGTTTGCAAGGCGCTTGTCAAAGAGAAGGAAGCCCAGACTTCTTCCAACAGCTGAAAGTCTATTGCCAAAGGAAGTGGGTGGGTAGGGCAAGCATGGTGCGGAGAGGTGGGGCGACCAGATGGGTGGGGGGTGCAAGTGGGGCAGGCCAGGGGAGGGACCGTTCCGGTACGGGGCCTCTGGAGGCCCCGGTATGCAAACACATGCTGGGCTTCTGGCACCGGTCCAAGCGTATAGGACCTGACCGGCTGAAACCCACCTCTGCTCTGCATGTGCCTTGCCCCTGCATATGTGCAGCAGAGACCCAACAACCAGCTGGCCGACGGAAGGCACACACACATTCACAGCAGAGCTGAACTGGATTGATGCATCTCGCATGCCCGCAGAGAGATGGCATAAATGCCTACGCATGCCATAGGTTCGCAATCATAGGCCTAGGGAATTAGAATCTAGAATTTGGATAATGTGGGAAGAAAAAAAGAGTCCTTAAAAAGGGTAGGAAAATAAGACATACAAACTGACATTTACAAAGCTTATCAGCTGAAGTTAGACAGTATTTGCCAGGAAAAGGGCAAAGTCATAGTAACAGACAAGAATGGAGAAGAGAAAAGACAAAGCTAGAAGGAAAGTCTAGTTAGCAATATAAGAAACATTATTTATTTTGAAAACACCTGTCTGGGGACAATCTGGGGAGTCAAAGGACTTGGATGTTGAGTGAAATATAGAAAGAGTTCTAAAATAAAAGAATATGGAGAGACTTCAAACAGGATTGTCTCCTACTGTTAAGCACATGGAATGGGGGGGGGGAGAGATAGACCAACAGAAGGGAATTGCAGGAAGGGAGGGGTGGAGAAAAGAATTACAAACAAATATTTACTAAGGCTTCATGCTGACTCCTGAGAAAGGGTTGAGAAAGAATATAGATTTCACCTATTCATGCAGCATGGTTTCTTTAAAATGATTTAAAAATGACAAGCTATGAAAATGATATTTTAAAAAATGCTCCCCTGTTGTTTTCTCTGGTAACACTTAATGGACTTTTACTAATCAGGATTGAATTGTTAAGGCTTTTAAGATTTGCTTATAGATAAGAGATGGGGTATTGAAGAAGAGATCATTCCTTGCATTTTAAGAAAATGTGATAAGGTATTCAAATTGTGATGCAAGGGAAGTTATTTCTTTATATATTTCTTTTCTTTTTCTTTACCATAGTCTTATTTTTTCATTCTTCTCTATTTTTATTTTTATTTTTCTACACTTTCTACTTTTATTTTTATTCTTTTTTTAGTTTGCATTGATTTTTAATCATTAATTTTAATCTATATACTTCTAAAATTCTTGTGCCTAACTTTTGACTGGGTGAAATTGCATTACAGGGCAACAGTTTTTGAACCAAAGTACCATAAATGGGCTAATTTAAATAATGCATCCAAAATCCAGGATGTATGAGTCCAGTAGAACTGAAATTTGGCAAATTTTATAATAATATGTTATGGCATATAAAATAAATGATTATAAAATGTTTTATAACGTAATGCAAAATATCATAAGACATTGTCAACTCTTGATGTTTGACTGTGCTATACAGTTAAGCATGGGCTATTTTCAAGGCATACACGTCTTTGAATATCTCTCTGAATTTTAAAGAACTTTTCCAGTACATTAGAAGCTCTGACATTTTTCAATGCATTGAGGAATTTGATAAGAAAATATCTTTAGAAGCATGAGCCAACAGGTCACAAGTTCTCTAGTTTTTAATAACACTACTATTAAAAAAAAGTACATGAGCACAGATTCATGTTGAGAAAATTAGAATAAAAGTGCACGAGGTTCCAATTATGAGATAAGAAAAGGTCAGGGGGTGGGGGAAGACTGCTAAAGTTTGGACTCCTAAAATCTTGACAGCTTTCTAGTAACTGGTTATAGTGTACTGAACTCAAATCTGAACCACAGAGTAATAATAATAAAGACTTTAATTAAAGTGACAAGAGTATTCCTAAAATCATATTTCTGTCCTTCCCTAACTGGACTTATTTAATCTTCTATAGATGGTTCTAAAATCTGAAGTTTCATCATGCAACAGACTGGAAAAGCCAAGCATTTTAGCTCTGTTTAAGCCTTCCCTCTCATGCTATCTGAAAAATGCTTTACTAAGCAGGAGCAATCATACAAAAAGCATCAAAGGAACTCATTGGGTAGACAAGAAATATCCTCCAGATTTTAGGACGTTTATTGTAGCTAAAGAAGAAAGTTGAGTAGATTTTCTGGAAAGACACCAGAGCTCAAAGACATTCTGATGGATTCTGACTTGGCTCTCAGTGTGGGTCTTCTCACAAGTAAAAATGAATGCAAGCTGAAATATAATCGCCCTTGTTCAAGGAAAGAAGAGTGGAAAGCTCCCTCTTTGATCAGTGATCTCCTATAAGACTAAATGGCACTCCAACAGACATCTGTGGTATTTGTGATTTGAGATCACGTTTGTGTGAGGGAAACAGGAAGAACATATAATGGCTGGGTTGCCCATCAATTATAGGTCTCACATTTCACTGATTTACTACATGAAATTGATGACATTTACTGACATTTTCACTACCTTGCCTTTTGGATGATCTATTAAGATTGCCATATTTAGTAAAACATCATGACCATTTCCATGTTTATTGTTCTTTATATTTAAAAAAAAAAGAATTCATTTCTTTGAATAAAATATTGCATTGTGAGACTCTTTTACACTTTCCCTGACTCATCAGGACAGCTTATGGTCTCTTTTTGTAATATTCAGCAGCCTTCTTCCCAAGTCTGTTCCTGAAGAATCAAAGATCTTAATTTTTTAAAGACAGTATTTAGTGTGCAATTCTCACTAATGACTACAGGTAGTCCTTGACTTACAAAAGTTCACTTAGTGACTGTTCAAAGTTACAACAGCACTGAAAAATGTGACTTATGACCGTTTTTTACAATTACGATCTTTGCAGCATCCTCATGATCATATGATGAAAATTCAAATGCTTGCCAACTAGTTTTTATTTATGATTGCTGCTGTGTCCCAAGGTTATGTGATCCCCTTTTACGATCTTTTGACAAGCAAAGTGTGAAGTTCCCAGAATATGACCTAATTAATTTATGAGTCTCGAGACAAAGTTCAAAATAAATCCATTCATTTATTAGGATCAACATTCTGGCGTGTACTGGCTTCTGCTTAATTGCATTTGAACTTTACCCCTCCATCTCCTCCCTTCTGTCATGCGTCATAGATCATATTCACGAACCTGGGTACCTGAGAGACTGCCTCCTGCCAATTACCTCCCATAGACCGATCATATCTCACAGACTAGGTCTTCTCCGGATTCCATCTGCCAGCCAATGTTGGCTGGTGACTCCCCGGGAGAGAGCCTTCTCTGTTGCAGCTCCAGCCCTTTGGAACAACCTCCCCATGGAGATCCGGACCCTTACTACTCTCCCGGCCTTCCGCAAAGCCACTAAGTCCTGGCTGCTCCAGCAGGCCGGGGGGCTGTTGAAGTACCCAGCCCCATGGTAACTATGAAAGTTGTGTATTTTAAAGTGTTGTTTTGTCTATTTATCCCCTTCCCTTGTTTATTGTAAGCCGCCCGGAGTCCTTCAGGAGTGGGCGGCATACAAGACCAATAAACTAAACTAAACTAAACTAAACTAAACTAAACTAAACTAAACTAAACTAAACTAAACTAAACTAAACTAAACTAAACTAAACTAAACTAAACTAGGTTGTAGAAATATGAGGTCCAACTCTGGCCGAAGGTATGCATGAAATCCTCCCTCGAATGCCAACCTGATAATAGTCATGGCAACGCTTTACAAGTTGACATCAAGTCAATGGGGAAGCCAGATTCACTTAACAACTGGATTACTAGCTTATCAGCTTTAATGATTTACTTAACAATTGTGGCAAGAAAGGTCGTAAAATGAGACTGTTATATATGCAAATGTTCCCTGTTACCAGCTCTCTGATTGGCTGAATTGCTTGTCATCTCGCAATAAACATCTTACTCTCTGAATCCATGGCTCCTGCGTCTATCCCTCAAACATATATAAAAGAGACAAAGCTCATTTAACAAATGTCTTACTTAACAATAGAAATCTTGGGCTCAATTGTGTTCATAAGTCTATGACTATCTGTACTGTGCTAACTCAATTCGTGCCCCATATTAACCCTTTGAAGTGTACAAGGTCAAGAAACAGGTACTGCAGAGATATCAAGAGAGATATTTACTGCTGTAGAACATAATCACAGAATTTTGAATGCCTAGCAGAGTTTTTCTCTACTTTTATCTTATTAATACAGTTATTCTGAGTTTATTTCATGTTCTTTCCTTTTTAAATACTGAGTAATCTTTTATGAAACTCTTCCCTTAACAGTTTAATTATTCTTTCTCTCTCCTTGGAACTATATTCTTTCACAGTCCCAAAGATAGATCCATTGTGGGGCTTCACTGTACACATTTAATCTGACCTGGGTCTATCCATGCTCTCATAGCCTCCAGGCACAAGGTCAGAACTTCTAGACTTCCTTGGTCTGTGTCATCAATATTTTTATCTTCTAGATTTGTATCCCTCTAGATTCCCATTGGACTTTTCGTGATTTCACAAAGTAGAAATATTAAAACACCACCAGTCAAAGAAGACTCCCACGTTTCAGACCTGCTTCGCTGTGAGTAGTGCCTTACCCACAAGAGTTCAATAGGATAACATGGTTAATATCCTGTTTCTAACAGACAGATGTACTGCCCCCATCCAGATCCAAAAAGAGATTATCCACTAGTGCAAACAAAGCTGTCTATGTCCCATATCCAAGTATGAACTCTTAGTGACAGATCATCCATTTTATCTGTGATACTCTATAGTTTGTACTCCAACTCCTCCTTTGGCTATATGAAAGACCATAAACAAAAGATAAAAGAACATTTTAGAGAGCATCCTAAATTATAGGCCCAAAATAATCCTAGATAACCCTGCAAGATGTTGTCCAATCACCACTCTAGACGCAGCTAGAGTCAAGTGAATCTGGTTGACTGTATTGGAGAAATTCTGTATCAACTGGTCATAGCAGCCATGAGGAAATGCTTGTAATTCCAAAGGAAATTAGCCACCCTGAAAAGGACTGCTGGATAACAGCCTGCCGAAATAATAAGAAAGGAAAAGTGAGAACACATCACCATTTCTATTGCCATGTGATATGCCCAAACTGTCTTTTTCTCCACCTTGTTCCTCTAAAAATTGCTTTTGTTGGGTTTTTTTCTTGAAGTCCTCCAAAATCTGGGGGCTACATCAATCCAATCTGATGGATGATCAGTCCATGTATTTCATATAGATATTGTATTATATGCTGCTGGACTTTCAACATGGCCAGGAAATTTATTTACTTATTAAATGTATATGCCACCCACATGATAGGAGTTGGAACCCAATGATTGTTGAAAAGACTATGTTGGGAAGGCCAGTACACAACAGTCTCCTGTTCTGTTACCCAATATCATGAACTCTCTACTACAATCTTTTAGCCATCCTCTATAATGAATATTTGATATTATTGGCACACATGACAATCCTGTTGTTTTATCTATTTAATATATTTGTATGCTGCCCATATCACTGTTTCAAGTGGCTCTAGCAGTTTATAATAGTATGAAAGTACAAATATAAAAACATTAAGAGCTTTTATTATGAACATTTTCATGGCACATGATTTAATAAACTGTTTTTTAAAAGGTAAAGGAATCAAGGTTTAAATTTAGATCCTGTTTTCAGTGTTCAGTTGTAGAAAATATACTGAAAATTAAAAAAAAAATCCTGAAAAATGTCCTATCTTGAATGAAATGTGTTTCATGTAATTGTTACTAGGTTGAAGGACACCTAGGTCAGATCAATACTGTTCAGGCAAGCATGAGTCCAGCTGTTATTCTGGAAATTAATGGCAGATGCCAAGAGAAAGATCTTTTTCTTTAATATAAATTTCAATTACATATAACCAGGAAATGCTTTTTCCCCCACCACAAAGTCACAAAGCTTCCCAGATGAGCTTCATTTTACAAATGAGAAGCACAGAGAGAAGCAAACTGAACAAGAGAGATCTCACATCTGTCCCTAGAGGAATTAAGCTCAAATTCAGTTCTTCTCTGAAATCAGTTTTTTTTAGAACTTCCTTCAAATGATTTTTCCAATGATCCAGGTGTTCAACTGTTTTCAAAGTCACCACACTGACATTCACACAGCTGTGCATCTGTATACTCATACCAATTTAATCCTAAAGGAATATTTCAAAAGTAAAAGAATTGAAATAAAGGAGACTAGATATAAAGACAATGCCTGTATCATATTGAGGTTTTAGAAATTGGATTTTCTACAGGATTACAAGATGAATACATATACATTCTGAGAAACTGATATTGTAAGCTATTTCACTGGAAAACGTTTACAGTGCCTAGTACTGATAAAAAGAATATTTCCAAATTATGCTGCTCTTTTCCTTGGAGGACATGTTACTTGTCTTAATTTATTGCTTACAGAATCACTATCATAGATTCTGGTAGGTACAAGTACAATACTCATTTGAAATCATCAACTTGTACCAGGATATGGGGAAGATCTATCCGAATCAGTTTTAAAATCCTAGGACATCAACTAATTTTCCAATAACATATATTTACAGAGTCCTCCTCTTTGTATGCACAATCCTCATTTTATAATCAATAAGGGATATCTTTGAAGACTAATTATTTGATATTAAAAGTATTTAGAAATTTGATAACAAGTGGGGAAAAAACAGAAACAGATAAAAAATAACCAGTCATAAATGTTATATGCCCAGGTAGATTTCTTATGTAATCTGCAATGCAATCTTATAATTTCTAATCATACATTTCCTTAATATAGGCTGACTGAGATGGAGATAACATAATGGACTAAAATTTTAATGGATTCAATAAAATAGTGAAGACTTTGATTTAACCTTTTTCACAATTGCTAAACTAAATGCATCTAGTTTTTTTCCTTGTACAGTAAAACATTTCTTTCCTTCTTTTCTTCTTTACTTTCCCTGTACCGTCCAAAACCTCCTCTATAAGATTCTTCAAAGAGGAACCACTGACACATGTTCCATTACGCATGGGTAGAGTGCACAGTGAGCATTAAATTGCTGTTGAATCTCATCTACATTAAATATTGACACAAATTTGTGGGTTACTACTTAAAGGAAACATTTGTAAAGAAAGCAAAAAAAAGTGTTGATATAATCAGTGATCTTCTGGGTGAAAGTGGGATACTGACTTTCCTTTGGAGAGAAATAGCTGACACATTTAAAAAAACAAATAGGAGTTTCATAATAATTAACACCTAACATAAGAGATTGGTAAAAAGAGTTTGGTTCTTTGGTGATTGAGGATATATTATATATACTGTTGGAAGAAAAATCCAGTTCCAGTTCCATGCTGGGAATAAAATGGACACTGATTGGAAAAAAAGATTCTGTTTATTGGCGAACAGAACCAATACACACATGGTGTGCAGTTCTGGGACAGCTGACAGTAGGATGAGTTTTTATACCGTTTTGATTTCTATGGGGTCATTTAGATGTTATGGTTGGCTCTACAACAAAAGGGAAAATGCAAATCCTAGGTGTTTGTCTGAGCTAATCTTGTCTTCCCTAACTGCTTATCTGGAGTTTCTGTGGACCCAGTCTTTCTGAATGGATTACCAAATCTGCATTTCGAAAAGCTGACTTTCTCTGTTTCTGCTTGGGGCAGGGAGACTGATGCTGGTTTCTGCCTCCCTTAAGATTCCCCCACCCCCAATTCCTGCCTTTTTAATATTCTCCCAAATATTTCATTCCTTAGGAGGATCATTGGGTGTTGATTTTCTACAGTACTATATGGGTGCATACATATATGTGCACAAGTCATGTTTAAAGGCAGTGGCCCCAGCCTTTTGGGCACCAGGAATTGCTTCCATAGAGAAAAGTTTTTCTGCAGACCAGAGGGGGCATGGTTTTTCATGCTGCCTGCATCCCACAGATGGGCTGGCATGCTGCGGATTGATGACAGTTCGTGGACTGGTAGCTGGGGACCACCATATCAGCATGTTATATAATTGCTGCATTTGACTCTTAAGATTTTCTTAACCCTATTCATGAAACCTACACAGTACTTCTTTATCGTGGCCAGCAAGCTGCTTATTCTTAATTGTGCATGTTCATTCTTGAAAGAGCAAACTATTTCTCAACAACTGATTTTAATTCTAACAGGACTTGCCTGGTGCAAAATTGCAAAGATAAGCTGGGAACTCCAAACTCTTTACAATGTTTATTAAAGTCTGGACGATACTAAGAAATACATTATTTATCAGTTTAGCACTTGATTAGGTGTTAAATAGCTGCCACAAGAGAGTTTAACTGTAGCTGACTTGACTTCCAGCAATAGGCACATTATAAGGTGATCTAGGATAGTAGGAGGAAGACTCACTATTGCAAGCCTGGTGCTAATTACTCTTGGCCCCATGAGTAATGAAAGAATATAAGGCACCTGGTGAAAGGGAGAAAATAATACTATTTTACTTTTTTTTCAGGAGGAGCCCAGAAAGATAGTCTAGGATTCAGAGGGGTAGAATCTGAAAGAGAAAAATTAGAGGAAGGTCTTGAATTAAGGGAAGAGCATTGGAAGATGCTTGTTCTCAATGTAGGAATTAAATGTGAATAATATTTTTTTTCCTATTAACTGTCATGGTTCCAAGTAATGCTTCCAATTAGTTCAAGACTCTGAGGCTGTGGCTTTTTCAAAAGATCCTGCTGTTTATCCTGCTTATCAATGTTGTCTTTGCCAGAAACACCAGTTTAGGAAAGAGGTGCAACTTTGATGTGATGTTTCCAGCAACATACATAGAAACACAAATAGACAGTGCAGAACATTTATTAAAATAAGCTTGATAAGATGAAAAGTGTTTATAAAGAATGTAAATGATGGAATTGGCCCAATCCATCCTCCTCTGGTTTCCCAGCTTTGCATTTGCAGATTGATTTCTGCAAGAGAGAGCTCTCAGCATAGTGTAGTAAAGATGAAACAAGCAACCTTTTACATGGCATAGCCAAATACAGTTCAGGCCTGTGTTGATTTTAATTTGGAGTACTGTGTGAATGAATAATTTGGGATCTACCACTAGGGAGCTATATAGGCAGCTTGGGTCCTTCAGATATTGGTATAAAGAGCCATGGTGGTGGAGTGGTTAGAGTGCAGTACTATAGGCTACTTCTGCTGACTGGCTGCAATTTGGCAGATCGAATCTCACCAGGCTCAAGGTTGACTCAGCCTTCCATCCTTCTGAGTTGGGTAAAATGAGGACTTAGTTTGTTGGGGGCAATATGCTGACTCTATAAACTGCTTAGAAAGGGCTGTATAATCTAAGTGCTATTGCTATTGCTATCTGCATAATATTGTGCTTTTGTATTAGCCTATTCCTGTCATGACATCAGTGTATTATCCCAATTTTACCTGTGCATTCATCACCAAATTATTCTTGCTTTGCTATGTCATTTCCCAGAGCTTGGCTGAAATTATTTAGTATATTGTACATACACTATGTCTTTGACACCTAAATAAATAAATGGTTGCCCTAAGGTAACATTAGATCAACTCTCCCCAATTTGATGATTTGTACTGAGATGGCAAATCCTAGAATTCTTTACCAAAATATGCTATTTTGCAAGATTGACTGGAAATTCTGGGGGATGCAATTCCAGTATGCCACTGTAATAATTCATTAAAGCAATTTCTCCTACTAAATGCATATCAGCCATTGTCTTGGTCAAAATTGACAACTTGTGAAATCAGTACAAGTGTGTAAGTTTGCTGAATGTTAATGCAATAGGAAATACAAGTCACTTTGTTAAAACAATGCCACTGTATCTATTGTATCAGTAATAGTTCAGTTCAGTTCAGTTCAGTTTATTGGTCTTGTATGCCGCCCACTCCCGAAGGACTCCGGGCGGCTTACAATAAACAGGGGAACGGGATAAATAGACAAAACAACACTTTAAAATACACAACATTCATAGTTACCGTGGGGCTGGATACTTCAACAGCCCCCTGGCCTGCTGGAGCAGCCAGGACTTAGTGGCTTTGCGGAAGGCCGGGAGAGTAGTAAGGGTCCGGATCTTCACGGAGAGCTCGTTCCAGAGGGCTGGAGCTGCAACAGAGAAAGTTCTCCCCCAGGGAGTTGCCAGCCAACATTGGCTGGCAGATGGGATCCGGAGAAGGCCTAGTCTGTGCGATCTGATCGGTCTATGGGAGGTAATTGGCAGGAGGTGGTCTCTCAGGTACCCAGGTCCGATGCCATGTAGGGCTTTATAAGTAATGACTAGCACCTTGAAGCGAGTCCAGAGACTAATGAGTAGCCAATGCAGCTTCCGGAGGATAGGTGTAACGTGGATGTACCTGGGTGCACCCACAATCGCTTGCGCGGCTGGGTTCTGGACTAGCTGAAGTCTTCGAACACTCTTCAAGGGCAGCCCCATGTAGAGCGCGTTACAGTAATCCAGTCTTGAGGTCACAAGGGCGTGAGTGACTATCTGAAGGGCCTCCCGATCCAGGTAGGGTCACAATTGGTGCACCAGGCGAACCTGGGCAAAGGTCCCCCTGGTCACAGCCGACAAATGGTGTTCTAAAGTCAGCTGTGGGTCCAGGAGGACTCCCAAATTGCGAACCCTCTCTGAGGGGCGTATAATTTCACCCCCCAGCCTGAGAGATGGAGTACTTGGCCAATCTTTGGGAGGGAACATCAATAGCCACTCGGTCTTGTCGGGATTGAGTGCAAGCTTGTTCATACCCATCCAGACCCTGACAGCCCCCAGGCCCTGGCACATCACTTCTACCGCTTCACTGAGTTGGCATGGGGCGGACAGATACAACTGCGTATCGTCCGCATATTGATGGTATTTAATCCCGTGCCGGCATCTGATCTCACCCAGCGGCTTCATGTAGATGTTAAATAGGAGGGGGGACAGGACCGAACCCTGAGGCACCCCATAATTGATGGGCCTTGGGGTCGACCTCTGCCCTCCGACCAACACCGACTGCGACCTGTCCGAGAGGTAGGAGGAGAACCACCGAAGGATGGTGCCTCCCACTCCCACCTCTCGCAACCGTCGCAGAAGGATACCATGGTCGATGGTATCGAAGGCCGCTGAGAGGTCAAGGAGCACAAGCATAGAGGGATGACCCCTATCCCTGGCTTGCCAGAGATCATCGATCAGCGCGACCAAAGCAGTTTCCGTGCTGTAACCAGGCCTGAAACCCGACTGAAAGGAATCCAGATAATCGGTTTCATCCAAGGACCGTCGGAGTTGAGAGGCCACCACTTTCTCAACAACCTTCCCTACAAAGGGCAGGTTGGAGACTGGACAATAGTTGCTCAAAATGGCTGGGTCCAGAGAAGGTTTCTTCAGGAGGGGTCTCACCACCGCATCCTTTAGGAGGAGCAGGAAAATTCCCTCCCGGAGAGAGGTGTTAACTATTGTCTGGATCCAGCCGCGTGTCACCTCCCTGCTGTTCGCGACCAGCCAGGAGGGGCACGGGTCCAGTATACAAGTGGAGGCACTCACCGCTCCCATGGCCTTGTCCACTTCCTCAGGAGAGACAAGTTGAAACTCGATCCATGAAATACGCTCAAGACCTTCCCCCGGTACCTCGGCTGGTACCGTGCAATTGGAGTCCAGCTCTGTCCGAATCCGAGCAACTTTATCCTTAAATACTGAACAAATTCCTCAGCTCTACCTTGTAAAGGGTCATTCGCATCCTCCCTTTCAAGAGGGAGCGGGTTATTCTAAACAAGGCGGCTGGGCGCGATTCAGTGGTTGCAATAAGGGCGGCAAAATGTGCATGTTTCGCAGCCCGTATTGCCACAAGATAGGCTCTGATAAAGGCTCTCATCAGTGCTCGGTCTGACTCAGATTTACTGGCCCTCCAGCGGCGCTCTAGGCATCTCTTTTGGCGCTTCATCTCCCGGAGTTCCTCGGTGAACCAAGGGGTCCTCCTGGATCTGCTGCCTCGGAGAGGTCGCAAAGGCGCAATCCGGTTTAGAGCCCCCGCCGCCGCTGTATTCCAGGCAGTGACTAAGGACTCCACCGTATTGTGGACGAGAGTGTCAGGTATTTCTCCAAGCGCTGTCTGAAATCCCATAGGGTCCATCAGACGCCTGGGGCTGAACCACCTAATCGGTTCCACCTCCCTACAGTGGGGGATTGGTTTCCGAAAGTCAAGCCTCAGTAGGAAGTGATCAGACCATGACAAGGGCAAGGTCTTAATGCCCTTCAACTCTAGATCACGTCTCCACTGCTCCGAGAGGAATACGTGGTCAAGTGTGTGACCCACTGAATGAGTTGAACCCCGAATTACTTGGGTCAAGTCCATGGCTGTCATGGAAGCCATGAACTCCTGCACCCCGTCAGAGCGTTCACCAAGTGTAGGCAGGTTGAAATCTCCCAGCACCATAAGCCTGGGGAACTCTACCACCAACTTGGCTACTGACTCGAGGAGCGAGGGGAAGGCTGTTGCAACGCTGTTGGGAGGTAGGTACATTAGCAACAAACCCACTTGACCTCCAAGGTCCAACTTCATCAACAGGGACTCACACCCGACAAGCTCTGGAGCAGGGATCCTACGAGGAACTAAAGACTTTCGGACGATGACAGCCACTCCCCCACCCCTTCTCTGGGGTTGCGGCTGATGAAGCACCTGAAATCCTTCTGGGCACATTTCAGTGAGGGGGACTCCTCCCTCCGGGCCCAGCCAGGTTTCAGTAATACATGCCATGTCTGCCCCCTCGTCTAAAATTAGGTCCTGGACGAGGGGAGCTTTATGAACCACAGACCTAGCATTTAGCAACAACAGCCTGAGACCAGGGCCCTGACAATTCTCACCATCTGGCCCTGGAGTGAACTAATAAAGCCGGAAGGAGGGATCTCTGTGACATAGCGAACCCTCCTTCCCCGGTAATGGCTAGCCCTGAAGTTCCCGCCGTACCTGCCCCTCCCCATCGTGACCGTAATGTTCCGGCCCACTCCTGCACCCGTAGACCCTGTTTAATAACTAATACAAAGCTAATTGCATCTGGAGAACAGTATATGTAAGATACTTCCTTTAAGCATGATGATATTTAAGTCAGGTTTCTTTATTTAAAAGATATGCAGGTAATTCCTATGGGGACGATTCTTCTAATCAGGACCAAAAGAAATCATTCTTGACTACAAAGGATACATTCATACCAAACAACAGCCTATATGAAATAATTTCCCTCCACAATTCATAGAATGTGCACCGTATCTAAGTTATAGAACCTATACTTTTATATCACATGATCATGATGTGACAATGTTTTTGTTCAGGTTAATCATTTTTGCCCCTTCCATTCCAACTGCATTCAGATCTCAGAAACTGCTTAGACAAGTCCCTGTAGTTTTCTTGGCAAGGTTTGCCATGGCCTCTTTCCTAGGGCTGAGAGAAAGT
This sequence comes from Thamnophis sirtalis, assembly GCF_051295495.1. Classification (NCBI taxonomy): domain Eukaryota; kingdom Metazoa; phylum Chordata; class Lepidosauria; order Squamata; family Natricidae; genus Thamnophis; species Thamnophis sirtalis. Next base: position 76,100,096 of record NW_028261386.1, on the reverse strand, counting down.
GTGTGGCCCAAGGTCATTCAGCTAGCTTTTTGTCAAAGATGGGACTAGACTCCATGATCTCCTAGTTCCTAGTCTTATGCCTTAACCACCACACCAGACTGGCTCTCAACCCATTTTTCAAATGATACAAACATAAATGCTTAAGCCTAAATGTAACTGAAGAATGAAAGGAAACCAGAAATAATGATGTAGTCCTGAAGACACCCAAGATCTACTTAAGGAATGGGCCTTCTCCACAAATGCTGGGGGCGCTGATCATGTAGCCTGTGTAGTTCCATGCTAATCAGCTATCAACTGACCCTAACCCCAACCCTAACCCTAACCCTAACCCCAACCCTAACCCTTAGGAATGGAATGGGGGGGGGAGCTCTTACAGATACTAAGATCTAAAATTGAAAAGCAGACACATTCCAGATTTCAAATAAGAAATAGTTATGATATTACTGTATATAGGACCCAAGCAGCCAGGAAGAAGCAATTAATGTGCAAATAGATGATTCAAGGCACCCATCAATCTAAGTCCAAAGCATCAAATATAAAATAAGATCACAAAGCTGATATCATGCTGACAAGCAAGAGGACACCTGCAAAGGGAGCATTTATTGTTTCATAAAAACAGCAAGAAAATGAACAGTCATATTGATCAGAAAATAGACCATAATTGAGATATTCCTAGGCCAGATGTTTCCGACATTAGGAAGGACAGGACTGTGGTAAAGATGGGCAGAGCCTCTAACATGTGCTGAAGCAATATGAGCACTCATCCACTACGTTTTGAAATAGAAAATAGTTTCTCTTCATTGCTATTTTTATGGTTATATAATATTGTCTTAGTCACTAAAATACATTAGCAGACTAACCAGCTACACATTTCACATTTGTCTAAATTAATTCGGCTTAAAGCAGTATTTTGGGGTGAAAAGTCTGTCTATTCAATACATTGGGTGTGTGTGTGTGTGTGTGTGTGGACAGGATGCCCTAGCCAAAGTCTGGAAATAAATACCAAAAAAGGGAACAAGTTATCGTTCTTGAGATATAAATGAAACAGGCAGAAGTGCTCACAGCATCAGTGAAGCAATATTTTATATCCCTGTGTAATAGAAAGAATGATAAGCCAGATGCAACAGAGAGATTTTAGAAGGAAATATGAGAAGCACACTTTTGACCTTTTCTTTTCACTTGAGATGCACAGAGGATAAGCCTGATGAAATGGTGATATAACAGTTGGGAAAGAAAACAAATAATAAAGGTTCTGAATTACTACAGCAGAGAGCTGAATAGACTGGGAATTGTGATTTTTCTTACCCCTTTGTATTCAGAGAACAATACAACTCTCGAAAACTAGGTGTCATGGTGCATTTGCACCACAACCTTGGTTTTTCTTAACATAAAAATGTTGCAATTTAGATTCTGTAAATAGGAATCACCTACATTTGATAGAAATTTTTATTATTAACTGTTTATTTCTAAAACTGATTCTTAAGCTATTGGCTATTTTTGTTAATTACTGACTACTGGTTGATTTCCAGTAATAGTTAGAATTACTTTATATGTAGCATTGATTTAGTGTAATTTTGAAAATTCTTGTTCGCTGTGTGTAGATCCATATTTCTTTCTCATTTATTTTTTCCTTCATGGCATGGCAATTTTTTTTTTATATTATAAAAAAGGGAGAAAATTGATGAACAAAAGTGTTATGTAGCTCAATAGAATTTTTCTTTAGTGGAAACTACAATGTCCCTAGAACTGTGATGGTGAACCTATGTCATGAGGGCATGCGAGCCGATGCCTTATGTTAGCTCCAGCGCGCATGCACGTGCAGGCCAGCTGATTCTCTGCTTTCTGGAAGGCGGAAGGGAGGTCATATTCACCCTCCCCAGGCATCAGGAAAGCCTCCTGAAGCTTGGGGATGGCTTCAGTGAGGCCTCCGTGCATGCACAGAGGGGGGGACCACAGGGGAGTTGAAAGCGCATGCGTGGGGGTGCCTTTTGGCACCTGAGCAGAAAAACGTTCACCATCACTTCCCTAGAACAACTGGTTAAGAGATACAATGCTATGAAACATTTCTATTATGTTCAGCTTGCTTTAAAATGACTCTTTAAAATCCTCAGTGGAACTTTTTCCAGAGGAGATAAAACCACAAAGAAATAGAATCTGAGTTATGCTAAGTAATACATTGAACTACAAAGCATAAATAGGGGCTGAACTGAGACTCTGTGACAAAACAGGTGATTTCAGCCACCAGTTCCACCCCACTGAGAAAAAGGAAAGACTAATAAAGAAAATGCTTCTTGATAGAGTACCCTGAAGTCCTAATGAGCAGAAGTTCCATGCTGTTGGCAGGAAAATGGAAAGGAGAAAAGGAAACCTACTGAACAGTGAAAGGTACAGCCTGGCAGGTCAGTTAAATCAGGAATTTAGTACATTCTGGTGCACTACTTTATTATTGACTGATTTTCTATTCTACTGTAATGTTCTAGAGCATTTCCTTCTTCAGCTTTGTTTACCATGTAGGGTTTAGGGGGAAAATGAAATTGAATTTTATGAAAAGAATATTTATTGAAGTTTTCACTTTTTCTCAAGATATTTTTTCCCCAGAAAATTATCAGTAAATTCCAATATAATTTGAGATACAGTAAACCGACTTATTTCTACCTGCAGTAACCCGCTTTGAGATGTTGCAATATCAGTTTGACTGTTGAACTGTCAAAAGCAGATATTAAGAATTTTCATGAACACTATTATAACAGGTAAATGTGTGGACAGTGTTGCTGGGGTTAGAAATGATGAAAACAATGAGATGGAGCACAGCAATAAGATGACATAAGCAAGCTAAAGAAAATATGGGTGAAAATAGACAAGAGTGAAAGCCTACTGCAAAGATTGATGTAATAAAATACAAAACAAGCTTGAACTTAGTTTGAATCTAGAAGTTTAAGTTTAGAATTTAGCCAATGGTCAAGGACATGTTTCCTATTTGATGGAGTCCATGACAGAAGTTAAACATAATATATCTTTATCAAAATTTAATAATATTCTTAAAAGGGACAGTGTTGGTATATCTCAAGCATGAACCAAAGAACTGGAATTTACAGCAATGCACCATTATGTTCTTAAAAACAATAAAATATATTTTCAGATTTGAGATTAAAGTTGATTGATTAAAATGTATTTAGACCTATATTGGACACCCCAAGGAATGGACTCAAAAGAATAGTCGTTGGATTTTCTTTGTTGGGGATGTAAAAAAAAGAGATGATTTCTTGACCTACTTGTCTTGTGAATATTTGACCCTTTCCTGGACTAGTATTTTAATGTACATAACTAGGTTTATGAGGAAATCTTTGGTGATGCTGAATTAAATACCAATGGCTTTGGAATATTTCTATGATATAGTATAGCCATGAGAAATGGCTAAAAGGGTAATATTAAAAAAGTAGAATAATGATATTCTAGATATTAAAGATTGGTATTTGTATGTTATCTGCCTCAGAAAATACAACATTTAACTAATTTAAATAATATTTTCTTTGGCACAGATTATATGACATTTTATATCTGATTATAAATACTCCCAAATATTTTAGAAGCTTGAATTTAAAAATAATAGTATGCCACACAAAGGATGTTTTAAATTAAAGTTCTTAAATCCCATTTTCTGCAGCTTTTTAGTCAGAATGGTTGAAAATCAGAACTATGTTTTTTTTTGTCATTTTGTGATAAGAAATAATAAATCCTAAAAATATGTTTTAAAAAGTAGAAAAAAAAATCCCTCACAATAAAACAGAAAAGCAAAGAAAATATTTCTTTTCACTGTTATCATCACAATGCTGTATTTTGAATCTGGACAAGAGAGGGTAGGATCTTGGTGATCAAAAGATCGACCAATTTCAGTCAAGGTTTGCCAAGCACATGGCACGACCCATTTAATAGATATCACATCAGAAATGTCCATTTCACTTTCACTGTGCCATCTCTCTTGAGAGAGATTTCAGAATTGGTTCCCAAACTGATAACTGACTCGCATAATAATGGTCAGTTGCCAAGTCTCATCTTTTTACTAGGTGATAGGAAAATTGTTACAAAGAAAATCCCAGACTTCATGGGGAAACATTAGTTCTAAACGAAAAATAGTTTGTATAGTAAAGTTGCTGGAATTTTTGTAATTGTATACAATTGTTCTCAAAAAACATTTTTATAGAGAACTCTAGAAATCATCCTTGAAACCCCCCTCCCCCCAAAAAAAACACCAAAAAAGAAAAGATAGACAGCTAGTTCAGTCAGCTGCCAAAGGGCCTGACATGGGGCATCAGTCAGAGACTTATAGGAGAGTAGAAGAAATTTTAATATTGTGAAAAGGGCATGGAACACACTCTAGAAATAAATATAAAAATAAATAAAGTTTTTGTTCCTACTTCCCCTACTTCCTCTAATGACAAAGCTGCATGAAGTAGAAGCCTCACAGTGTTTCCACATACTGGCAAGAAAAAGATGGCTCCACTGTTTTGAATGAGGGCAATAGTTGTATCCAAATGTAGTTGAATAAGGGTGTTTTGAAAATGCAGCAATTAAAGAATGCACCCTTTTTTAAAGTAAATTACCAGGAAAAGTGCATACATTATCAGAAAAAGTCAGTAAGGTGCTGAAATAACAATAAAGTAAAATATTCTGAGGAAACCTGGAATTTATTTGCCTACAATTATTCCATTTTAGGTTTGTGATGTTCCTTCTCTAATGACTTTTTAATCTTCAAGGAATCATCAACTTTGACAGATGAAGCAGAATACCAAGTACATGCAGTATTATTTGAGTACATAGTAAAGAAGCACAATTAAAAGATAAAGGCTTATTTTTTTCCTTAAGCAAACATTGCCTATCAAGGCTTTAGTTCATGTTTACCTCAGTTTCTGAAAGCTAAAAATGGAGAGTGGAACTCATTGATGTTTGGACAAAATCTTATTAATAATCTCAAAAGTACAATTTAGAAAAAAAAATCAGGTAAATGGTTTTTCACATTAAAGAGAGGTGGTGAAAATGGTCTGCAAGTGAGATGATCTTAAAGTAATTGGAAGCAATTTTTACTCCTACTCCACCTGTTTCTGTTAGTATTAACAAATAACTCTAACCCAGTTCTTAGTTAAAAACACAAACATATACCATATCTCATTAGGCCCTTAATCATTGCCATTAGTAGAGTCAGGTACAACTCTTAGGATCTCCTGTGTAGGCAACCCTTTACAAATAACTTCATCTGAGTGGGTGAAATATCATTGATTTACAGTATAATAAAAATCTTATCCTGCAGTATATTTGGTGAAAACATGCCCTATTAGATCAGCTTGTGGGAGGATGATTCTTTAAGCATCATCTATAATAGCATAACTTTTTCTTGCTTTTTTTGTAATAAAGGTAAATTTCCTATTGAAAAGTCTTAGTGGGTTTTCTTTTACATACTTTTGAGTGAAATATTTCAGATATAGATGAGCTTCAAATCTTTGCTTCATTTAATTTCAAGGTACTGAAAAGAAGATGCAAACAATCCTGAAGTAAACGGTGGCTTAGTTTCAGACTGATAACACATATTCCAGTTAATATGTCTCAGAGCCAGCCATGTACTTCATGGGGGGGGGGGGGACATAGAAAGGTTATAGCAGTCCAAGGCTAGCCATAATGCCAAACAAAAATGAAGCACACAATATCATGATGCTAAACCTGCTGGGCAAAGATACATACCGTATTTTTCAGAGTATAAGACACGCCGGAGTATAAGATGCACCAAGGTTTTGAAGAGGCAAATTTTAAAAAAAAGTAGGTAGGTAGATAGATAGAGGAATAGAGAGGGAGAGAAAGAGAGAGCAATACAGTAAGTACAGTAGATAGGGAGAGAGAGTAGTTAGGTAGGTAGGTAGGTAGGTAGGTAGATAAAGGGAGAGAGAGAAAAAAATAGAGATAGACAAATAGAGAAATACAGTAAGTAGGGAGGGAGAGAGAGTAGGTAGGTAGATATAGGGAGAGAGAGAGAAATAAAGTAGATAGGTAGGGTGAGAGAGAGTAGGTAGGTAGATAGGTAGATAGAGGGGGGAGAGAGAAATACAGTAGGTAGGTAGGTAGGTAAGTAGGTAGGGAGAGAGAGAGAAGGGAGGGAGGGAGGGAGAGAGAGAGAGAGAGAGAGAGAAAGAGAGAGGTAGGTAGATAGGTAGATGTTTCCAGGTGTATTTATCATGTGTTGGAGAAGGAAATCACTGACAATCTGCAGCATCTAAGACTTGCTTCTTTTGGCACAGCACTTGATCAATGTAATTCTCATCAATCACTCTAACTAAAGAGCTTTCCAAAAGAAAAGAAAAAAGTTTTTGCACTCTGTAAACCTCCCAAAATGGCCTGTTTTTCATGAAAATGGCACTTTTTTTAAAAAAAAGGCATGAATAGCCTTGGAGGGGGCTTGCAGAGTGCTCCAGGGGGACAATAAAGAGCAAAAAAGGCCTGTTTTTCGCAAAAAACTGCCCCATTTTTTGTAAAAAAAAAATTGCATGCATATCCTTATGGAGGCTTATAGAGTGCTGCTGTGGGGGCAAAAAATGGACTATTTTTTGCTCATTTCTGCCCTCCCAGCCCCCAGGAGCTCTCTGAAAGCCTCCATAAGGGTATGCACAGCCATTTTGGTGAAGGGACGGGGTTTTGGGAGGCAAAAAATGCTGTATTCAGTGTATAAGATGCACCCAGATTTTCAGCCTCTTTTTTGAGGAAAAAAGGTGTACCTAGTACTCTGAAAAATATGGTAATTAGACTGAAGAAGAGATAGATTATCCTATTGTACACTGGACTTTCACAAAAGCCAAGGCAAAGCAAAGTATAACCTTTAATGATTGAAGTAAAATATTTGCTTAATTACATACTACAATCCTGAAGCTTATAAAATGTGAACTCACGTATAATTATATGTACCACACACATCTAAGGACATACATGTCACTATTCAATTCCCCCCCCTCTCAATCTTCTGATAAAAACAGCAGTACTAGATTATACTCCCATACCCAGGCCATGGCTGCAGATACCTATACAACTGGGTTTAATTTGGGAAGATCAGGTGCCATATAACCCTGACTTTTTTTACAGACAGAAAAGAAGAAATGTAGAATGTTTGAAAGAAAGGTTTAAAAACGCTCACTAATGCATCATGCTAAAGCAGACTGCGCTACAGGGAAGCATTTATTACTGGCTTATCATTTTTATCCCAGGAAGTGTAACTACTAAGGCTGTTATAATTCAGACAAAGTGCCATTGTAATATATCTCAGATATCTTGGACAACACTCATTTAGTGACACAATACTGTTCAACCAACTAAAAATGGAAAATAATAGCTATTCATCCTTTTATGAATAATCATAAATGTAATAATAATACTTGCAAAAGACAGATATATTTGGAATAGTTATATCCTGTGACAATACCTTTAATATTATTAAACAACAACATCTGCCTATCCCAGGTACTTGGGAAATACTAGTTAGGTGAACAAAAGTGCTAAATCCAGTCTAAACATCTGGTTGACTGTATGACAAATCATAATAGGGTTATTATTAGTATAACACTCCAATTTTACAAAACTCCACCCTGCTTGGAATTGTCTATATTCTACTTTAAAAATTATTAGGTCCCAATTAGGACTTGAATTATTAAGTTTCCACCAGTCATAGACTGGAAATGTAGATAGATTGGTAACTGTAAATCGACAGAATCCAAACTTATTGTAAAACCAATTTTGTAGGTGAGCATTATTGCCAGTATATTACTTCATCTCTCTCTGTAAAACAGATGTGAATGATCATCCCCTTTAAATTGTTTGCAAGCTAACAAAACATTAAAACAGCCAAGACTGCAATCCACAGCTGAGAGAGATCTTTCTCAGTGAATACATATGGAGAATACACTACCAGGATAAATGTTATTTGAGTTATGTGTTCATTTTCCAGAAATTACCCTCTTTATAATTACAATTAAAAGCAAAACAGACATGCATTTTACATATTTAACCTCTTTTCCAGTCATTCAGAACTTTCCTGGTTTTTTTTTGCTGCTTCAGCTTTTAAAATGATACCATAAACCTTGGCACAACATTTCGAGACAACGTTATTTGGAAATAAGCCATGATAATTTAAATGCAAGTGATATCAAAGTGTGTTTATGATGTTACATCGGTATATTAGTAGGAAACTTATTAAACTAGTTTCATTTTTTCCCATTTAGCCTGTTGTGTTTCCATACACTTTCCTTTGTTTAGAATTCACATAGAGTAAATGACTATATAAAGGTAAAAACTGCAGAATGTATATTATAACAAGCAACAAGCAACTCATCTCTATTTTCATTTGGAATTCCTACTCTTAAAAACCCCTTCTCACAGCTGCTATAACTGTTTTAGGATTATTATTATTTTTCTTTTTGAGGGAAAGCATTAAAAAGCCATTGCCATTGCTGTTGCAACTTTTCAGAATAAAAAAACCAAACAAAATTAAACTGGAGAACATTGAGTGGAATCTTATATGGAGACCTTATTCCCATATATTATCCCATAATTTGTTTTGGACTTAGTGTGCTGCATGAATTTAGTTGCTTGTTCAACAATCCATTATGAAACAACGATGGCTTAGTGAAAATTGTGAACATAGGTTATTTTGGGGAATAGCTACCAATTTCTTGAACTCTTTCCTTGCTTGGAAGTATCCAAGTCTTGCTTACTTGCCAAAATCATGCAAAACCTTTTACTAGTCAGGGTAAATTAACCAAAGATTTATTTCTTTCATTTCAGTGTTATGGAACAGTGTTTGTCAACCGTAGGAACTTTAAGGCATGTGGCTGGCTAGGGAATTCTGGGAGTTGAAGTCCACATGCTTTAAATTTCCCAAGATTGAGAAACAATGTTGTAGGATGTTTGATATTTTATATAGCTTTTACATCTGGATTAGGGGGGGGAAACCTCCTTTAAATTGTTTCCACATCATTATTATGATAAAATGTCCCTTAAATACTTTATATGCATTCTATTACTACTGTGAAGAGAATGAAGCATTTGTATATATTGTTAGCAGAATATGTATCTGAGTTGTCGTTTTGTTTTTTAGAGTTTCTGAACAGCAGGCATCTTTTTCTGCTTGATTGAATTCTCTAATCATTTTTTGAAATTATATGTAAAAAAAAAACCTTCTGATAGCAGCGGCATGCAATTCTGAGTGCCTACTGCATGTGCCATTATTTTTTAAATGTAGGTTATGTAGTAAAATGAGGAGGGGGAATAGAATAAAAAAGCATCACCTATTTGACACTGAACATGTATCACTAAAGTTCAGAAATTATATCTATCTATCTATCATCTATCTATCTATCTATCTATCTATCTATCTATCTATCTATCATCTGTCTGTCTGTCTGTCTGTGTAATTGGCTTTCAACAGTTGCAAAGAACAATTTACTGAGAATGCTTTCACAGTCCTACAATATGTTGCTGAATTATAAATCGAAGTTGAGGTTTTAGTAACTGTGCACTTATTTTAATGGTGTGTGTTATGAACTGGGCTCTGCTCGATGAGCTCTGGAGTTTTAATTAAACAAGCAGAAGCAAAGGGGATCTCACAAGTGTGGAATCTACTCAGATCGGGTCTATTAACCACAATGAAGGTACCAACAAATAAAAAAGCAGTGGCATGATCCAGTCTGACCCAAGATTTTGAAAATCCCTTTCCGAAGCCAATCCCATTCCTAAGTGGAGACATGAGGAATCAACACTGAATCAACTAAGCAAATCCCAGTTCAGGAGGTTTCACTTGGGCTTCTCAATATATATTTTCAGTTTCATGCCAAGCCCAACCAAACTGTCCTATTCTCCATTTCTCCAAAATACCAATGGAGCTAATATCTCAAAGGTGTTTTTTTCAGGAGGCAACTCCTTCAACAAAAAAACAAGAAAGTCCAGTTGCCTCCTGAAAAAAGCACCTTTGGGACAGTGGTGGGTTCCAGCAGGTACACCCCAGTATGGGCGTACTGGTGCTTGCTGGGAGCAGCAGGCACTGTACCGGAATCCACCTGCCTGCATTCCTTACCTGTATTTGAGCCAACTGGGCCATTTGCGCACGCAGCACATGGCACTTGCGCAATGCTCTGCCGAGCAGCTGAAGCATCACAGGGCAGTGGGTGCACATGGTGGATGCCTGGCCCCATCACAGCGTGCCAGTTGCGATGGGATCTAGAACCCAGCACTGCTTTGGGACAACCATGACCTGGATGACTGAGAATCACTACAGTAATGGAGCCATTACTTTCATTGGAAGTATGAGCTTTTCAAGCAATACATTGTGAAATAATAAGAAAAAGCGTCAACTTGAGAAAAGGGAACTACTTTTGCTCTAAATATGATTGGCTCTAAATCAGCAGGAGGAAAAGAAAATTCAGGAGTGAGGTACTGTATATAAAATTCCTATAGCCTTGCATCCAGCCACAGGTATATGTTATATTCATGCTATGCAGGATAAGAAAATGGCATAGAGCCATGCTTTCATTCACAGTTGCTATGCAACAATGTTTGTAGTCCTATAATGCCTCTTGGGGTACATTCGCATGCGACATATATTTAACAAATTACATTCAAAATTATACCAGTATGAGTACCATGAAATATACCTATGTGAATGAGGTCACCCAAATAATAATTTCACAGATTGGTCACATAAATTGCCATTCTAGTTATGATATTTTTAAAAGTATGGATTATACTTAAACTGAGGTATACATGGATGTATGGGAGAAATGATTTGGCTCCAATTTGTAATCATATCATCTATGATAATTCCATGCTTTTAATTTAGATTAACCTTTCACTAGCAATTATTGGCCCTATAAGAAACATGAAGTATAATAGTACCTGTCCTAGGCCAAAGTATATATATAAAAAAGAACATTCAACTGACACAGAATTTTTCTTCAAAGGTTGTGATGGTAACATTGAAGTTTGGTTTCCCGTTTAAAATGTTTTCTTGGCATTTTTAATAGCAGATAGGAACTGCAATTTATATTGTAGTCACTACAGTATAGTAAGATGCAGGAACCATATCTATATCTTTTGATATTTCATCTTCTACTAAATCTTCCAATTTCTAGATGACCCAAATCTTTAAGACTCATCCATCATTTCACGAGGCAGTCTTGATATATAATACAGCAGAGGCACACAGCGCTCCTTGATGGAGAGTATGCTTCATGTTGTTTTTCCACTGCTTCAATATAAATGTCATTTGAACTGAAAGTCTGTCTCCTGGCAGGCTCTTGAAAGCATAACTATCCCCACTGTTATTAATATAAGGGCTGAAGTGGTTAAAATTGCACAACAAATTAGTAGACAAGCAGAAGTCAAACTTCAGTCAAACAACATGAGACTGAATTCAAAGAGATGAGACTCAAAGAAATGAACAGAGGTGGGAATATCTCCTCTTTTAGCAAAGATTACATCCGATGCTTCTTCATTTTGAAAACAAGAGGAAAAGGAGACACAGGACAAAAGTATATGAACTTGCACATGGTATGGAAAATGTGGTTATACAGAAGTCTGATCCCCTGAACATCCCCTATTCTATTCAGGATAGATGAAGTAAAGAACATACGTAATAAAATAAAAATAATAGAATCACGATCATACAAGATGGGGCAGCCGACAATTTAGACAGCTTTAAAAACAAACTAAAGGGAAAAAAATGTTGGGTAATCATTTGTCTGAAATGGTACAGTGTTTCCTACCTGAGCAGGAAGTTCGACTAAAAGACCTCTAAGGTCCCTTCCCTGTTAATCCATTCCATTCCACTCCATTCTATAGATATTTTTTTACCTCACTCACATACTCCACCCCACTGTCCCCATTCCACGTTGCACCGTCAAGTACCTTCTCTGTCTTCACATCTTCCTCATATCCTTGGGCAGCCCTTTGAAACCCTGCATATCTTTCCCAAGCTGTGCCACATCCCTCATTACCCTTCCCAACTCAAATTGTACCCTCTCATACTTGCTTGCATCATCCTTGACCTGCACAGCACTTACGTGCCTGCTGCCCTGGGACTTCCAACTTCCTGAATGCTTCCCCTTTGACGTTCCTTGTAGAAAGCTGGAAGGGACCATTGAAAATGATGATTGTGTGACTATGGCTGACTGAGGCAGCATAATGGCATAATGCCACAGAACCAGTGAAGCTGCCATAACTTTGCCAAATTTCAATCCCATGTTAGTCCTGGATTTGGATGTATTGTACAAATTAGCCCATTTGTGGTACATTGATTCAAAAATTGTTACCCTATGATGCTCCATTTTGCACAATTGAAGGTTACAAACAAAAAAGCCATAAGAATTTTAATAGTATATAGATTAGGTTAATTTATGGAATAAATGAGGTTTATAGTCATTATGTTGAACTAGATATGCAGTACTTCTGATTTCATGAAATATGATTGCTTTTAACCAACTGATATGATTTCTTTTTTAGGACAACCAGCCTATTCTATTCACCAAGGCTCCCTCCACCCATACACTTTGGTGATCTCTGCTTCAGTTTTTAGAAAGGCTACAATGTGAGTAACTTTTTTATTATAACAGAGATCCATCTGTGATGAAAAAAATACATATACCTAACAATTAAGGAAGTAATATGCAAAGATACATGCCATATACACAGTGCTAAAACCAATTTCTTAATAATAAAAAAGGAAGAAAAACTAAATGGCTAGGAAATATGGTTAAAAATTAAAGTAAAGTGAAGAGAAGTTCAAAAAGATACCTTTTACTTAGATAGGAACAAAAATGAAAAGAACTGCATTTCCACCTGAGATTAAGCATTCATTTTGCCTTAAGCCTTAATAGGCTACAGCTTAGTGACATCCACTGAAATAGTATATAGAAGTATGAGTAATGAAATAACAAAGACATATCAAAACCGAACATCTACATGTAGAGAGAATCAAGTGAAAAATATCAGTTGGAAGATTGGTATTATAGGAAATAGCATTTGATGCACCAGCAACAATTTACTGAATCACTAATGATCATGCTAAATTGGCCAGGAGTCCTATATGAGTCTTAGATGTACTATTAGATCTACCAAACACCAAAATTGATGACATATGCATGGGGGATCTGGACACATGTTATTCTGTTGTTTGGCATCATATGTCAGTTTGATACCAAATAATCAATTTAGGCTTGTAAAATTGCATGGCTATGAAATGTGATGTATGGAAGGAGAAAGTTTATTTTAAATAAAAAGAAGCTTACTGAAATATGAAGTCAATTATTATTCCAAAACAAAACAATATGAAAATTCAAGTTTGAAAATTCAGTTGCCATACCACTTTTACTCCTCATAGCGTTCATCATTTGTTGCACTTATAATGGATTTTTTTAGGTTACATTTTTAGAGTTGAACAAAAGTGAGAAGATTAAAAAGAGGAGCATTTCAACAGCAATATATCAACAGCAAACGGCTCAAATTATAGTCAATGGAAGTTTAACAGACTCTGTTCAAATTGGAAAAGGTACAAGACAGGGTTGTCCCTTGTCTCCACTATTGTTTATTTTAACTTTGGAAGTACTGCTGAACAAAATACGGGGCTTGGAGGGTCTAAAGGGAATTAAGATTAGGCAGCAAGAATACAGAGTGCGTGCTTTTGCGGATGAGTTGGTTATAATATTGGATCAACCGCAAGAATCTAGTATGATCTTAATGAATACGATTAACCAATATGGTCAAGTGTCTGGCTTTAAAATAAATTTAGGGAAAACAAAAATACTAGCTATAAATATGAATACTAAACAAAAGGAAGAACTAGGAGGAATGATAGGATGTGAAACAGTTAAAAAGGTCAAATATCTGGGAGTTAATATTTCAACCTCAAATGGGAAATTATATAAGTATAATTATGAACCACTTTGGCATAGTATACAGACAGAGATGAAAAAATGGGACAAGTTGCAGTTATCTTTGTTGGGAAGAATAGCAGCAGTGAAAATGAATATCTTACCCAAATTTTTATTTCTTTTCCAAATGTTACCTATACTTTAAAAAGATGCAAATCTGTTAGAATGGCAGAAGGGTATTAATAAATTTGTATGGGCAGGAAAGAAGCCGAGAGTAAAGTTAAAAATAATGCAAGATGTGCGTGAGAGGGGAGGTTTGAAATTACCCAACTTAAAATTATATTATGATGCAGTAGTATTATCTGTAATCAGTGATTGGATTGATATAACTAATGATAGGATACTTAATATCAAAGGACATGATTTGGTATATGGTTGGCATGCTTACCTGTTATACAACAAAAAAGTCGACAAAAATTTTAAAAGTCATATTTTAAGGAATGCTTTATTGTGGGTTTGGAAAAAATATCAATACAAATTAAATGACAAGATACCCATGTGGACAATTCCTAGACACGCAATAGAAAATATGAACATAGCACAAAAACAGGATAGAATTACTTACAGACAGCTTCTTACCCTAGAAAGGGGTGTATTACAACTAAAACCCTTAGATGTATTAAAAGAAGAAAAGGTAATTCAAACATGGTTCCAGTATGGGCAGTTACAGGCCAGGTGGAAAACAGATCAAAAAATTGGTTTCATGCAAGTCGAGGATAATCTATTTAAACAAATAAGAGATCAAAGTTTAATGCATATAAAGAGGATATACAATGTATTAGTAGAGATGGATTCTGAAACAGAATTAGTTAAAGATTGTATGATAAAATGGGCTCAAAATATTGAAGAACCAATAATGTTGGATACATGGGAAAGAATATGGGTAACAAATGTGAAATTCACACAAGCCCAAAACCTGAGAGAAAATTTTTACAAGATGTTCTATAGATGGCATTTAGATCCCAAAAAGTTGGCTTCTATGTGTTCAAATTCACAACCCAAATGTTGGAGATGTGGTTCTCTCGATGCTACATATTTCCATATATGGTGGACATGCCAAAAGGTTAAGGCATTTTGGATAAAAATATGGTGGATTATGCAAAATATTCTTTAAAAAAGGATAAAGTTTACTCCTCAGTTATTTCTGTTAGGTATAATTACTGACTGTACAGCGGTAGAGATTAACTTGATCTTACACTTAATAACGGCAGCAAGACTGTTGGTGGCGCAATACTGGAAGAAGGAAGACTTGCCTACAATTCAAGAATGGACATTGAAAGTCACAAATTTAGCCGAGATGGCTAAAATATCTGCATATCTTAAAGACCACTCAAATGAGAGATATAAACGAGACTGGAAAAAATAGATTGATTATATACAAAATAAATATGGGACTAAGAAATTCCAGATAGCCTATGCTTAAGATCAGGAATGATTTAAATTGTTTAAAGTTAGTTTAGCAAGGAGGAGCTAAGTTCAATGTAAAGATGTTATTAATTTCTTATTCTTTTTTTTCCAATATATCTTAGACTGTGTTTGTTAAAAATCTATACCGTGCGGGTTCTGGGAAGTTGGGGGGGGGTAGGTTGGGGGGGGGTTGGGGGGGAGGGTGGGGGGAGGGATGTATCAGGTTAGATGAGATGTGTTAGATTTCAATGTAATTTGACTCCACATGTATACTGTTTTTTTCCTTTATTTTATATTCTTATTACTATTATTATTACTACTTTGTCTTTAAAAATAGGATAGGCTAAGCATATTGACATGTAGCGGAAATACACCAAGGAGAGGAGGTGTGGGAAAGAAGAAAGATGGGAAGAGAAGGATAGGAGAGAGGGTAAGGGGGGAAGATGAGAAGGATAGGGAGAAGTGGATTGTAGAGAGAGGAGCAGTAGAAAGGGAGGGGAAGTAGAGTAGAAAAAGGATGATGGAGGGAAGATAGAAAGTTGGAAGGTTGTAGAAGAAAGAGGTATATGGAGAGCAGAAGAGCTATAATGGGTTTCTATTTTGGGGGGGCATTGTTGACAAGAGGAACTGATGTAATTATTATTTAATACTATATGATATGGGCTATGTATAGTATACATGTGAGTGTGTGTTATGAAAATGAAAATGGAAATAAAAAAAAATTAAACATAAAAAGAGGAGCATTTCCCTATATTTCTAAACATGTTTCTTTTCTTCCTTCTGTACCTTTCAGATCTCACACCCACTCTTTATAGTGTACAGTCTCCTACTAATAATAAACAAACACCATTGGATAACGTTACGTGCCTCTTTTTTCAAAAGAAGGCATTTGGGAAATTTTGTTTTCCCATAAGGTGAGAAAGCATAGATCTTCTGGCAAAGGGAAAAGACATCAGCTGTTCTCCTGCTACAGAAATTGAGACACAGTCAGTAAAAGCACCACATTCATTTTGCTATTCTTTCTCTGTTGACGCATCACAACTGTGTTGTGGAATCCCAGAGGGATTACTCAGACTATTTCAACAGTTCAAAGTGTAATGGTAAAAAAAGGTCACATTTCCCCCCCCAGAAGAACGGTTTATTTGTGTTATCAGAATTCATAGCAAAGGCAGAAACATGGATTTCCTCCTCCACTCGACTACCACCTCCCTCCCGTTATTTAAAGCCCTTCTGAAAAACCAGCCACAGGAAAAATGTAAGTCACCAAGATATGTTAGAGTGTGAAGATGAAAAAAAAAAAATGTGGTAATTGTGTATCAGTGGTGGGATCCTCCCAGTTTAACAACCGGTTTGGTGATCACGCGATTTCACCTGCAGTTTGAAGAAATCTTCACTTCTGGGTTTCTTCAGAGGAGTAACACAGCTGATTCGCATGGCAATCTGCTCTGCTGCACGAATCAGCTGAGAAGATAAAGGTAGGAAAATAGTGTGGGCAGGCCCATCTGATAGTCAGGGTGAACTGTTTGCTCCCAGCTGATCATTGGAGCTACCAGTTCGCCCGAACCAGTCCGAACCGGTAGAATCCCCACCCCTGTTGTGTATACTAAAGCTCTCTTTAATCTCTACCCCAGAACACTTTGCCAACAGTTTCTGGCATATTCCACAGTTCATGTTCTCTTATCCCTTACTATAGCTTCCTCATTTACCATTGTTGTCGTTTCTTGGAAACCTGAAAATTGAGTCTGTTTTTCAATTTAGTAGCAACAGTTACTGAACATCTATATGTGGCCAAGCCAGTAGGTCTTTTTCTAACCTTCCCCCTGTTTTAATCTTTGAATGCTCTGCAGAAACCTTATTCACTCCCAGCTGTGATAACCTTAGATCTTAAACCATATTGGATATAGTAATGAAATAAAGGGGGAGGATGGACAGTAAGAAGTATTTTTTTTTAAAAAAATAATAATCAGCAAGTGAAGTACATTCTACTTGTTTTCCACCACATGATGAAACTGATGTTTAAACCAAATCAAATACAAGTTTGGTTTCTGGATTCATTTTATATAATTTCATCTAATATGTGAAGAAGCTTTATAAGCATCCCAAAAACTAGATGACCATGTTAACACATTCAATTATATTTTAAGTGTTTAGATTTTTATAACAGCCGATAGGGATTTTAAGAAGCAAAAGCAGTGAGTCTCCAGTATGGCCAGCAAGCTACTAGGTTTCCTTTCTTATTGATTCAGAATAAAACTACTATTATAAATTTTCGTACAGGTCATTGCTCCCAGTAAATTCAGTTAGGCTCTTCATATTGGTAACCTTTCCCCCCACTGAATATGTATAGAAATGGCACAGATAGTTTTGGGTTCTCAAAATATTTTGGATTATAATTTCTGCAAACCCATAATATCTGTACCCCAAAACGTCTAGAAATCACCAATCTATTTGTTTTTGCAGATAGTTAGTTTTCGGCACATTTCTAAATCTGAAGTGCAACACAACTGTACAATAATTACCATTAAAAATGCTTGCTATCTGGAAAAAGCTATTTCTATTCTAATAATTCCTCATCATTTCTCTTTTTTTAGACTGTCATTCTTCTACCAAGTCAGACATAACTCAGTCATGATTACACAGAACTTAGGTAATACTTCTTTTCACATTCTTACAGTTATAAAATGGAGGTCAAAAATAGCAGACTTATAAAGGGAAAGTCTTTAAAATGATCCCTTTTAACTAAACAAATACACCTAGTTAGGGAACATACTGTAGCTAATGGAATCAATTTCTTGATAAATGAAGATGCCCCTTCTTCAGCATTTGCCAGATTCAGGATTAACTTTTATATGTGGAGGATGTTCTGTGCCAAATGCAGTTATTATTCTATTGTGGTACAACAAACACACAGATGTTAACTTTGGCTGTTCATTCAGTCTTTGCCTGCCTTTTTGTACTTTGCAAACTGAATTGCTATCACAGAAATGAGAGAACTAAAACATTCTTGTAATTCATATTGTCTAAGATATGCATGTGTGGACACATCCACCTATAAATATTATCAGTTCTTGGGAAAATATTTTATATAATTAGAGTTATGTAAGCCAAGTGTTTGTTTGACTATTTGTTATTTATTCTGTTGCTTGTTTTGTATTTGCACCATTTGAAATTTGCTGGAAAGGTTAGAAAATCTTGCTTTATAATTTTTAAACCAACTATTCTTTATTTTAATTGGAGGGGTAATTTTTTCCCCATTTTAAAAAAATAAATTGTATTTTGTATTTTTGAAAATTTCAATTTACACTCTATTTTAATATTATCTGTTTTAAAATGGAATCTAGATTTAAAATGTGGATGTATCCTATTAAAGACCCTTCTTCTATAAAAAAATAGAAAATTCCTGATTTCAGAGATTCAGTATCCTTAACATCTTACTTTAAAGCAGCATATACTTTTTGATGGATTCATGAAATCATTTCAGTTGCTAAATTTACAAAAACGTACACTTCCAAACTACCTAAGCTCTGCAAGACATCCATTAATTGATCAAATCTCTGCAACACTTATTTTTCATTCCATTGAAAGATGAAATGAAAGAGAATTTTGCATTCAATCCCATTGTATTCAGGAAGTCTGGCTTTTTTCAAAGGAACACTTTTTTGCAGATATGGATTGGAATACAGGCTTCATGTATAGGGTCAGGTACTGTATATGCAGTAATTGTTTTGGAGTATGTATGGGGACTCATCTAGCATTTGTCAGCAACTTCTTAATGATTCTACATCTTCTAGGATTGTGCAGCTGCTATTTGCAGGTGTGGTGCAATTGCAGAGAAAGTTGTGCTTGAGTAAGGAGCTGAAGATCGGATGTTAGGTGAACACTCACTCCGAAGCACTGCACAGCTTTCATAACATCCGATTCTCAGGCCTGCAAAATGATTTGTGCTGAGCTTGGAAATCTGCAAAAACGGTTATCAAATCGTATTTTTTAAAAATAATTGCATTTAATACTCTGAAAGAATATACATAAAAATTTAAAAATAAAAAAACCATATAAAAACATAAAATAAGTTACAGGTAATTTTTTCTATTGAGTTTAATTTGAACATACTTGGTTAACATAAGTGGATGGATTTAATGGATGCATAAAATCAAAACTGAGAGTTATTAGATCAAATTACTATATGGTTTTATGGATCACAGAATCAAGTTTCAGATGTGGCACAAATCTATAACCCAAGAATGTTTCCCATTAGAATTAAATGTACATGAAGTTATTCATGATATCAAAGTATACTTCTACAAGTTTATTAATCATTCTTCCAATGAAGGAATAAGAGTTTTTTTTTTCCAACAGAAAGAACACAACATCCTTGCAGCTAGGAACCTATACAGTGCTACTTCAGTGAACGTTAAAGACATTTTGAAGGGAGTTAGTGAAATTGAATGGGATGTCTCAAATTGTAATTAAAAACTTCAAAATCTGTTCAATTTTATGATTCATTTTCCAGTATTGTTAGGCTTTAACATTGCCATCATATAGGTCAAAAGGGTCCAATCTCTTGTAATTGCAATTTTTAGTACAATAAAACATATTGTTAAATATGGAACTCAATACTACCGCAGTAATATTAACTACATTTAACATTTACTTCAATTGTAAGAGGGAAATCAAAATCAGTTTCTCTTTTGGTATTCCACCCACTATTATTGGAATGGGATTACACAGTAACCATCTTCAGCTCAGAAAAACAAATTGTATACTTTTGTATAACATCTTTCTTAGCACCTATGCATATTGTACCAAAGCATCAGAACATCTCACCATAATTCTGTATGATGAATAAGGTATGATAACCTATTTATGTAAGATTTTCTTCTAAACAAGTATATCCTAAAATTATGAGTGTATTCTTTTTAAGGAAATATAGGATATGCAGAAAGAGAATATTGACTTAGATCTCATTTAAATTGATTTTTGCCCTGTCCCTACCACCTAGGGGTTTTAAATCAATCCACCAAGTGGCAACAAGCTCTGAAAGTTCTATATAAATGGTAAATAAGATCAGGATGGATGGATTTAATCTGTCATTTCCAGGGGATTTAGCCAATGTTGCACCTATTTACATTATTTCAACAAGAAGGCCACCAAAGGTATATAATAAAAACATACATTCCTTTACATATTTCCAGATTCTTTCTGTCACTGTTCCCATCATTCATATAGTCTGGATTCTATATACTACCCACAAATAAATCCTCCAATTTTATTCTTAGGTGGATTAGAGTAAAACACTTGCCCTAATTCAAGTTCATTGTATCATTGACACTATCTAACCATTTCATCCGCTGCCATCCTCTTCTCCTTTTACTTTCAGTCTTTCACAACATCAGAGCCTTTTCCAATGATTCCACTCGTCTCATTAGGTGACCATTTGAGCTTCAGCTTCAGTATCTGTCCTTCCAAAAACAGTGAAGGTTTATTCCTTTTAAGGTTGGTTGATTTGATCTCCTTGCAGTCCAGGGGACCAAGAAGCGCTCAGCTTTCCTTCCTCATTGTACTGACCTCCAAATTTAGAGTCTTCTTTTTCCTAGTTCATGCAGGGCAAGTTTTTAGTGTGCAAATTTATTGTTTCTGGTGGCTTCATTTTGTTTTCCATTGCTTATTCACTGTTGCTCTGTTTAATATTTAGCCATCATGCTTCCTTATTTACTGTTCCTCACAAATTCCAGATTTCCAAATTTAGAGGCCTCATAATTCCAGAAGACTGGCCAGCTTAAAATGTCTTAAGACAGTTGAAGAATTAAGAGCTTTTTCCTAAAGGTTCTGAAGTTGAAATCTACAAATGGATTACAATATGATGTAATACTAATAATATCAGCAGTATTTGCAGCAGTAGAGGCCTACAAGTGAGGAGAAGAAGAAAGCTATGTGGGTTTCAATACAATACAATAGCAGAGTTGGAAGGGACCTTGGAGGTCTTCTAGTCCAACCCCCTGCCTAGGCAGGAAACTCTATACCGTTTCAGACAAATGGCTATCCAATATCTTCTTAAAGACTTCCAGTGTTGGGGCATTCACAATCTCTGGAGGCCACTGATTAATTGTTCTAACTATCAGGAAATTTCTCCTTAATTCTAAGTTGCTTCTCTCCTTGATTAGTTTCCACCCATTGCTTCTTGTTCTACCCCCAGGTGCCCTGGAAAATAGTTTGACTCCCTCTTCTTTATGGCAACCCCTGAGATATTGGAAGACTGCTATCATGTCTCCCCTAGTCTTTCTTTTCATTAAACTAGACATACCCAGTTCCTGCAACCGTTCTTCATATGTTTTAGTCTCCAGTCCCCTAATCATCTTTGTTGCTCTTCTCTTCACTCTTTCTAGAGTCTCCACATTTTTTCTACATCGTGGTGACCAAAATTGAATGCAGTATTCCAAGTGTGGCTTTACCAAGGCGTTATAAAGTGGTATTAACACTTCACGTGAACTTGATTCTATCCCTTTTTATGTAGCCTAGAACTGTGTTGACTTTTCTGACAGCGGCTGCACATTGCAGGCTCATATTTAAATGGTTGTCCACTAGGACTCCAAGATCCCTTTCACAGTTACTACTGTTGAGCAAGGTACCACATAAACTGTACCTGTGCATTTCGTTTCTGTTGCCTAAATATATAACCTTACTCTTTTCACCATTGAATTTCATTTTATTAGATAGTGCCCAATGTTCAAGTTTTTCAAGATCCGTCTGTATCTTTAGCCTATCTTCTGGAGTGTTGGCTATTCCTGCCAGCTTGGTGTCATCTGCAAGTTTGATGAGTTCCCCATTTATTCCCTCATCCAAATCATTGATGAAGATGTTGAAGAGTACTGGACCTAAAACAGAGCCTTGGGGTACTCCACTGTATACTTCCCTCCATGTAGATGCAGTTCCATTGAGGACTACACGTTGAGTGCGGTTGGTCAGCCATTTATAAATCCATCTAGTGGTGATGCTGTCTAACCCACATTCTTCTACTTTATCTAATAGTAGGTTATGGTCTACCTTATCAAATGCCTTACTGAAGTCCAAGTAAACTATATTGACAGCATTCCTCTGGTCCATTAATTTTGTCACATTATCAAAGAATGCAATAAGATTAGTCTGGCATGCTGTTTTTGACAAACCCATGTTGGCTTTTGGCTATTACTTTGCTTCTATGTGTTCACTAATTAGTTGCTTGATTATCTTTTCCAGAATCTTTCCTGGTATTGAGGTCAGGCTGATAGGTCTGTGGTTTTCTGGATCGGTTTCATTATGTATAGTTGGACTTAAGAAGAGATTTTGACTAAAACAGCTGAAGGATGGTATAGCAATAGCAGTTAGACTTATATACCACTTCATAGGGCTTTCAGCCCTCTCTAAGCGGTTTACAGAGTTAGCATATCACCCCCACAGTCTGGGTCCTCATTTTACCCACCTCGGAAGGATGGAAGGCTGAGTCAACCCTGAGCCGGTGAGATTTGAACAACCGAACTGCAGATAACAGTCAGCTGAAGTGGCTGCAGTACAGCACTCTAACCACTGCGCCACCTTGGCTCAAAGTTCCAATAAGACTGTATTGTGATATTTTCCTCTTAGACCAGAGAGTGCTATTTCTAAATGGCTGTACTAAATAAAATTCCAATTCTCTGTATAGAAGCCCTGGGTCTTACATGCACCACAATCACTAAGAATGACAAACCAGTTGTAAATTAAATAGATTAAAAAACCAAGATAATTTTTTATACCCAATCAAACTGAACTAAAAGCCTGTCCCAAAACATTGCTGTATTCGTGTCATAACTCTGCACTGAGTTCATAAAAATTCTACAAAATTCTACTAGAACATGCAGAAACAAGTGTGAAAATGAAGTAAGCAGCCAAGCCTAACATGGCATATTAACTGATGAATCACAGCATGCATTGCTGCCACGGGAGGTTTGTTTTCCGAATATTACTTTCCTTCCCATTAGGATGGTGACTGTCTCTGTTTCTCGACTCTGAGATGACATCTTTTTCAGGGGAAAAAATAAACCTATAACCTTTCTAAATTAACTTTCTGAATCAGAATGCAGAGGTTAAACAAATAGCACAACATTAAAGCAGAAGTGCCAAGATTTAATATTTGTGCACAAACAAATAAAACAATTATGTTCAAGGTAGATGGCCTTGAGACATCTTCAGCGTTTACCCTCTGAAAAGAATATAATCATGTTAATGTAAATGGCAAATGCAGGTAAACAGGCTCCCTTTAAGGGCACAGGTATAAAGCCAGAAAGGAAAACATTTTATTTTTTCTGGAATCTTATGTTCATTAAATATACAGTTTAAATCCTTATTATTATCTCCTTTTAATGACCCCATAATCCCTTGAGGGGTGGAGTCTGAGCAACTGAACAGAGCTGAGTGTTTACTGGCCGGATGCCATTCCTGTCACCAGTGCGGACTATATTCAGCAGATATATTCTCAACGTGCCCAGAGAGAGAAATATCTGCCTCTACCTAGGATTGAACTCACAGCCTCCTGATTGTGAGGCAAGTGCTCCGCTGCACCACTCCACAATTTAGATCCTTATGACCTTTAGAAAATAGTATTTTGCAAGTAGAACCTGGATGCCCTCCGTGGCTTAGCCAGATTAGAAAGCTTCAGATGTCCATAGCAAGGAGCTTGGACCGCAGAGAATGTCATCCATAGTAGTAGTCTCCCTCCTCTGGAGCAAGATGTCTCCTGAGATCAGATGCACCTTCATTCTTATTTTAAAAAATAGCAAAGACAATCTTATTTTGGAGGGTAAATAGGAAGTTCTTATCCAATGGCATACAGTTTTTATTTATTGTGAATCATTTTTTGTGATATTATTGAAGGGTTTTTTAAAGTTTTAAAGAGATATTAGATATTTGAGAACTTGGAGGTTCTCTGTCAGAAAAACTGAATAATAAAATTGGAAGGGACCTTGGAGGTCTTCTAATCCAACACCCTTCTCAAACAGGAAACCCTATACAATTTTAGACAAATGGTTATCCAATCTCTTCTTAAAAATCCAGTGTTCAGGCTATCAGAAATATGACATTATCCTGAACACTTGGTTTAAATGAACTCCATTTCTCCATGAAAATATGCAGGGAGAAATGAGCTCAGTTTGAAAATGACAGAAAGGGTGGAGAGAGATTGGCTCTCCTAAACTCACCTAGTGAACCTCTAGAGCAGTGATGGTGAACCTTTTTGGCACCGAGTGCCAAAAACGTCACACGGAAAAGTTGCATGCACACTCATCGGGGCTGAACTCCGAAAAAGCCAAACTTACAGGTTCTGGCACACATGCGCAACCGACAATCAGCTGGCTGGAGTTCATGTGCACACTGGTTTTTGGCACTGCTGCGCACATGAAGGACAGCTGGTCGTCACACGCGCATGCACCCCAGAAATCTAGAAAACAAACAGGCAAGGCCACATATGCCAGATAACATGGCTTTGTGTGCCACCTTGGGCATGTGTGCCATAGGTTCGCCATCATGGCTCTATAGCTTTGGGTAGGCTTGAATCACATTCATATGTTAGCACACATAGACAGATGGCTGACCAGCCTCTGCTCCAATGTGTCCACCAAGAAGAACCCACCAATGGGTGATGATATGGACGAGATCCTGCTCCGAGTACCTACTTTGATCTAATACTCAGAAATGAAATTAATTTGTTCAGATGTAACAAGAAACTCTGGTTTAGCAAATGGCATTGCATTGCTAGGATGGAGTTTCTGTAGTTTCTGAGTATTGTAACACTATTCTGTTTGTCTTACCTGGCTTACATTTCTTCACTATCCAATTAAAAATTCTGCAGTCAAATGCAGACAGGTCAGCATTATCAATGGCCACTGTAAGAAATGACAACATCCCCGTTAATTTTTTGTACTGGGTCATGATACACTGAAAAAGATAATTACTGTAAAATTAAAGTGCAAAATGACCTCTCAAACTTGCTTAGCAGGTGCTAATTCACTTTGATCTATCCCTTCCTATAATAATTTCACGATGGCAGTAAAATCATACATATTTATAAATGTGGGAATAGGTGGCTGTTGTTCTGTTTGTAATTTACGGCAACAAAGAATTCATTTAGATTCCTATACTTGGAAACCCCCAAGGTGACTCTGCTGTGGCTACAGGATCCCCGCTGTGCAGGATACCTAACATAATAAAGAACAAAGCAAAAACAAGGCAACATTGAGGTTGGGGCTCTTGGGTAATCAATTCAGGTATTTACAGCTGAAACAATAGCACTGTGCAAATCAACATCATTACTAGTTTGCTGATAGGAACTCCAGGGAATTAAGCACGTGTCTGCCTGCAAAGCAGCTGATTAATCCAAGTTACTTATGTTTGGTTAGAGCGTTATTGTTCCCTTCATAATTAACCATAAATGAGTCCTTAGGAGGACAGTGGAGAACCAGGCTTACACAGTGTCATTACATTTCTGCCCTTGATCATTACATGGGCAAGTCCTTGAAATCAATAATGCTCTTCACACTCACAGTTGTTATAATATGTGTATGTATAATATAATCTATATTGTAGAAGTGCATGGGATTCTACTTTATTATTGTATTGGAGTTTTCTAACTTATGTTCTTTTTGTAACAGCTGCCAACTTGTCATAACATCTGAAGAAGCTCAAGAACTCTGGCAGGGATTTGATAATATTTTAAGAAAAGTATGTTTAATGCTAGCAGATACAAATACAATATTTCCTTCCAATTGTTTATCTCTCTAAAAACAAATAAGAACAGGAGCATACTGCTGTCCTTATACAGTATGTCAAACTGATTTTCATCAATATTGAAATATTGAAATAATAATTATTAAGAATTTGTCATGAATTTGTAATACTTATGGTGGAGCTACCAGATGTGGCTGCCTTTCATGGATTAATTATATAGTTGGATCATCTATATGGAGTAAAAAGATTATCACCATTGTGATAATACAATACTTCATATACAAGCTGGGTTCACATAGTATACTAAACCATAATGTGGCTTATTAGTTCTGGCTTAGCAAAATGTTGAACAGCTATCGCAGGCTTGTAAAATATGGATTATATATTTACCATACTATGTGAAGCCAATCAATTGTCCTTCGTTCTATAAATCATGATTAAACTAACCATGGTTTAGCACAGACCTGGGCATTTTACGGCCCCCAGGCCACATCTAGCCCTGCATTGCTGAACAGTCCACCTCCTTTGAAACAACATGTCCCTGAGCAATTAATTCTAGGACTGGTAGTTTGAAGGACTGGGGGAATTATGTTTCTCTATATGACATGTGCTTTCAAGAACCCAAAGTCCCATAGTCCCTTGCTGTGCATAAGGAGACAGGAGAGGGACAAAAAGCCATGATCACGAGGGACATTCATCTCAGTGATGGTGGAAGCAAGCAGAACAAAATGAATAGCAATCAATGTTCCAGTTTTTCAAATCAGTTCCCCCCCCCCCTGCAGGATGGCTCAAGCAATAAAGAAGTACAGGAGGAGAAAAAGGGAGATGGAAATGTTTTTAACATAGAGACATTGTCTTTGACAATGGCAACTGATGATAAAAAAGAGCTTCCAGATAAAATATGTGATTCTCATGCTTTCAAAAGGCAGTCAGGTAGCATTATCATCACCACTATAAGCAGTGTATTCAAAAGATGACATGCACAAACTGCCAAAGACTGAATTCAGATAGCAGCGGGATATTCATGCAATAAATTCATTTACTTGTGCTTATTATGTTTACTTGTCCATAATCAAAGAGCAATAAACAGAGGGGGGAAATAAAGGCAAGGACAGTCTCATGATCTCTCAAGGGCGAGTCTAAATGCATTTACTGAACAGTGGTGAAAATGTACAGAAAACTATTGTGGCAGTGAGTGAGAAAGGCAATTTATTATTCTATCATACTCTTGATTCTCCCATCAAGAACAACCAGTGCTGATTTCCAAATTGTACTTCACACCATGTACATTGGTGGGCAAATTTAACATTAAAGAAAAGGATTTACTGAATTTATCAACAATGATGTTTAAAAAATGGAAAATTGAAATTACTAGCTTGTAGAATCCTAACAAGCAACTTGATAATTGGAGAAATCAGGTTTTGATAATGGTTCCAATATAAAAACTGTTCAGGCCAGCATTATGCGCCCAAATGAACTAGACTGTATTCTCTTTGTGCTTTCCATTTACCAAATCTTCTAAGAATGCAGCTGCTTGGGTTGAATGAATTGTTCACAATTTTGGCAGCATGCAATATTCCCATCTTCCCTCCTCCCCCTTGCAATTTTCAGTATGTTCAGCTGGTGGAAAATTACAAAGAATATATATATGATTCTCTCCACTCTCAAATACGTGCTGGAGCACATATATTGATGCTATCCATCCACTCAAAAAGTATCTTCCAGGTATTCTACAAGAGCTGGAATGTGCTCTTGAATGAAATGTGACATACACAACTAAATCATAATAAAAGCACTGTAAAGGTACTTCAGTTCATTCTCAGGACTTTTGTTGAGTTGCTTCTGGTATAAGATTCTTTTAAGTCTTTATGATAGAATAAAGATTCTCCTAGTGAGAGAAATCTGGCTTGAATCAGATTCAAGGATCAAAACTGCACCAGGATCAAAGTTGTACTCTACAGCATCCTAGCAGCAGCTCAGAAATAATCAGTCACTAGAGTCAACATCACCTTAGAATGCATTTTGCTATTGTCTGAAAAAAAGGGGTGGGTGGGGTGGGGGTGGAGGAGAATATTGCACAAGCTTCGTTCCATAAAATAATGTCCTAGAACAGGTCTAAACCTTTCCAAACGTTCGTGATCTGTTTTTCTACATGCAGTTTATCTAATCCACCCATCCAATCTTATCTAATCCATCATTAATGCGGCTGACTGGATTAATATTTTGGATATTCCATGAATTGTTGTAGAATTATCTCTACCAATAAACGATAGTATTTGTAGTTCAGGTTTGAAATGAAGGATCCTTGGTGTTTTCTGAGCTTGGCTGTTTTTTTGCAGATGTTTCATTACCCAAACATAATGAAACGTCTGCAAGACAGCCAAGTTCAAAGAGCACCAAGGACCCCTCAGAATTATTTCTGTTCTTCTGGACGGATAATAATTCAGTCTATGTTCAAGTCCCTTTTTAATATATTCATAAAACATGTGTTCTGAAAGAAATGCAAGAAGTGGGAAGCAAGGGGGTGGGGGTTTCCTGGTAGGTACTACTGCGGTTCGCTCATGGCCATGCTACTCCATACACGCAAGCACAGTTCAATAAAAATTGTTCTGCGCATGCGCAGAAGCCAAAAACAAGATGGCAGTCAGTGTAATGCATCTAATGCATTACATTGCATCTAATACTTCCATTGGGGTTCTTAAGTGAAGTTTTCAAACATGCACTGAAGTCATTCAGCAGACCTTACTTACACAATATAGCAATAGCACTTAGACTTATATACTGCCTCACAGTGCTTTACAGTCCTCTCTAAGCTGTTTACAGAGTCAACATATTGCCCCCAACAATCTGGGTCCTCATTTTACCCACCTCGGAAAGATGAAAGACTGAGTCAACCTTGAGCCTGGTGAGATTTGATCTGCCAAACTGCAGGGAACCAGTGATCAGTAGAAGTAGCCTGCAGTACTGAACTCTAACCACTGTGCCACTGCGGCTCAATATAGTTAAAGGGAAGAAAAATAATAATGGATCAAACTGGAAATTACTGTACACAGTGAGACAATACTCTCCAAAAGTGCATTGGTAGGTCAAATACAAAGAGGATGGTATGTACAATATAAAATGCTGCACATTTTTGGAACTGAATTGTGGGCAAATCTTTGTATTTTATACTAAGATATATCTAAACCTTAGACCACATGTTAACCAGTGTTAGATTTTTATGCTATGAACCAGCTCCCACAAAGTGTGAAATATCTATTAAAGAAAAAAGAAAAGTGAGGAAAAGAAAAAAAAATCCTCTATATAAAGTATAATGTTGAATTAAGCACTAGATTCCAAATGTTCTGTGTTTTCTGACAGGAATTCTTAACACCATAATCAAGAGCCAAGTATACATTCTGAGAGGATATTACAACAGTGCTGAATATAAGTAAGCAATAGATCCAATCAATCCCCTAGTTTTATAGAAGAATGGAATAAAAGAATATGAACACATCAGATGCAAATCCCGGCGCTACCAGTTCCCTCGTGCTCGTGTACAACACTTCTGCGCATGTGCAAAAGTGTCTGGGTGGGTGGGCGGAGCCTCCTGCCGCTGCCACTACCATTTCACATGATCTGGGTCGAACTGGGAGCAACCCACCCCTGAGACACGTGCATTAAGCCATGTTGAACGAGATAATGTCTGTGATGGAAATGGATGAAAAGAGAAAAGAAGTGGACAATTGCAAAGCATAGAACTCCAAAAGAAAAAAGAAAAGAAAGCTTTAGATTAGAAACTGAGAAACAAAGTTCCTAAATAGCTTTATTTTGTAAATGTCATTCATTATAGGCTTTCTTTTTGGTTAAATATATATATATATATATAATCCTCCCAAGTACCTTGTGTACCATTATGCTTCATGAATTATTTATTTAATCCTCCATCAACAACAAGAACAATGTATAATCATGGCAATTGTGAAAAGAATGCCCTATTTTTTTTTTTTATGTAAGTTGGGTGGTTAAATGGTGATAAAGCTATATTTTTGGAGTGGCATTATCTCTTATTCCAAAGTATTAGGAAGGACACCTTATACAGAAATTGAAAAGGAGATCAAAATCAGAACAAAAAGCCTTCTGGCTCAAAATGTTGTAAAAAACAACACAACAACAGTAATTCTCCAGTGAGCTGTAGCATCAAAATGCTGCTATATGATTCTAAATCTTGTAGCTTTTTAAGCAGGACTTGTATAGTGCACTAAATTGAAATTACAGTCATCCTAACAGATAGCTTATCAGGTTTAAAAATACAGCATCTTAGAATCTATTTTCTCATTGTCAAGTTTGCTTTGGAGTGAAGGTAGATTCAACTACAATGTAATGACTATAAACACACAGAAAAGGGTTCATTTTGAAATATCACTGATTGTGAGTGATGTTTCTTATGATAGTGCAGCTCTAAGAGCTAAATTTTCAATTACCAAGCTACTTTCTTTGTATGTTGTAGTTTGCCTATTCTACGTGCAGGACTAGCTGTATCAGTGGAGCTAAGGTCTCAGTGTGTAGATAAGTTGGGGGCATTAGACAGATGGGCTTGGATTGATTAAACCTCAGGCAATATTTTGAAAATGAGGACTTTCTGTGCAAGGATTTTACTTCAGAATTAGAAACTAAATATGGCAGAGTATATAACATCTGACTCAGT
Organism: Thamnophis sirtalis; assembly: GCF_051295495.1. Classification (NCBI taxonomy): domain Eukaryota; kingdom Metazoa; phylum Chordata; class Lepidosauria; order Squamata; family Natricidae; genus Thamnophis; species Thamnophis sirtalis. Next base: position 76,069,319 of record NW_028261386.1, on the reverse strand, counting down.
GTTAATTGTCCCTAGAAGACAAAGATGAAAACATTTCCAGTTATCCAAATGTAGATAGGTATAACCAGGAAATCAAAGTCCATCAGTATTCACTTCACTGGCATTCAATTGAGAGAGTCCAGAGATATTTCACGAGAAAAGTCCTCCACTCCTCTGCTCACAACAGAATACCTTATACTACCAGGCTTGAAATGTTGGGCTTAGACAACTTACCGTAGAACTATGCCGCCTTCGGTCTGACCTGAGCATTGTACACAAAATTATCTGCTACAATGTCTTACCTGTCAATGACTACTTCAGCTTCAACCGCAACAATACATGAGCTCACAATAGATATAAAAGTAACATAAACTGGTCCAAACTCGACTGCAGAAAATACAACTTCAGCAACAGACTGTCAATGCCTGGAATGCACTACCTGATTCTGTGATTTCATCCCCAAAGTCCCATAACTTTAACCTTAGACTGTCTACTGTTGACCTCACCCCATTCCTAAGAGGTCTGTAAAGTGTGTGCATAAGCGCACCAACATGCCTACCATCCCTGCCCTACTGTCCCCACTTATTCATATTCATTTCCTGTATTCACAATCATGTTTATACTTATATCTGTTATCTTATACATGCTTGACAAAATATATAAAATTAAAATTAAATTCAAAGAAAGAAGAGGATGATGATAGTTAGAAGAGAACACATAGTTATTTATCCAGTGACACAATGGATTTATACATTCTCCTATCTGCTAATTCTAGAAGCTCCTGATTACAGATAGGAGAATGTATAGTTTTTCAGGAATAATAAAAATGAAGTATACATTTACCTCTAAATACAAAATCTATAGAATAAAGGGTGTTTTGGAAGGGAAATAGTGAAAGAGGGCAATCAAATCAAACAAATTAGAAATTCCAAATGGCCATACTCTTTCACAGAATCACAATGGGCAATGATAATACCAAACACTGGACACGTTTCCAAATAAATGAATGGTGAACTTGAGAAAGAAAAAAAGTTAGTATCGGCTGATTTTAAGTGTTCTATGCTGGACAACTCGGTGTTCATCAGGCCATTAAAAATGGTAAGATGTTCAGAAACTCTAAGCTACTATCCTCCAGAAAGGTTGGTTGTGCAGATGAAACAACTCTGGATTTAACCCAGGATGATGAAAGATGTAATTATTCTCTTCGGACTGGGTGAGTAGACATTTAAATGGCAAATGCAATCCAATAAAAATAAATGTGAAGTCCTATGCTGGAGCAAATCATCCTAATTTCATATTTAATTTCATGGGGTCTGAGCTGGCAATGACTGATAAGGAAAAGACTCCGGAGTTGTGGTGGGGCAGCTCAGTGGATATGACAGTTGTGGAAAAGATGAATGATCTATTAGGGATCATTAGGGATGGGGCTGAAAAGAAAATGAAAATTATTACGGAACTTGGGCAACTCTCCTGATGAAATGCATTTTTGTTCTAGTAGTTGTTAACATTATTTCCTTTCTCTGAGTTTGTAAGAGTTGCTGCTTAGGCACTGCATAAAACAAGATATTGTACTGGTTTTGCCCTTTGGATTTTTATATTTAACGTAGAAGAAGAATGGGAAACCTTACTCTTCAATTGTTGCTGAATTATCTGCCCTTACAAGATGGCCTTTAAGGAAGTTCCTGGGGTTCATAGTTCAACCAATTTGGAAGGCCAGAGGTTCCCTATTCTCTATGTTAAGGAAACCAAAGGAATAACAAGAGATTTGACAAATCTATGCAATTTTACACGAAATGGAGAATAAAGAACCCAACTTCATTATCTAATGAAGTTGAACTATGGGAAATTTAAGGGATACAAAAGAGATTAGTTCTTCACATTCACTCAGTTTTTTTAGTGGTTGTAGGAAACAGGCCTATTATCATGCCCTGTTTCTGAGCTCCCCAGACGATGACCAAATTGACAGATAGGCCTTTGACCTTATACAGTGTTATTGCTACAGTTAGTGAAGATACAGTGAAGTTCTTTGGACACTCTTGATTCTAGGATTACGCTTAACTATTATTACTGAAGAACACAAGTTGGAAAGGGGTATTGTAGTTATATATTGCAATGGCCTGCCATGCGGAGTGAGTCAGATGTACTGTATAGGGATAGAATGCTGAATGATGTTTTTGGTCTGATCTAAGAGGGCCCTTTATACATTAAAGCCCTTCGGACTCACGTTCTTAGAAAATGAAAATCATTCTTTCCTTGCATTATTTTTTTGGATTCTCCAAGTCTTAGCAGTTAATAACAGTTATTTGAGTTATGTTTTCTTAAGCCACTTGGAAATGTGGAGTTCTCTGTTCAAGATATGACAGCAGTAACAGTAACAAGAAGACTGTACCAGTGCAAGGTTTTCTGATGTTTCTTTTTGCACTTCAAAAACGGAATAAGATAATATGATTCAACTCTGTTAATCTGTAAAAAATCAAGCTTTCTTGAAGAGAAATCTATAATCTATAATAAATGATTCGGTATGCAGAGAGGAACAATCACATCAAAATTAGCAACCACTGGAAACTGAAGCTAAACAAATGAAAAGGGAATTAAATAAATGTAATTAACACAAAACTGGAATATCTTCTGGAATATCCATGTCTTCTAGTGTTTATCCACAGCACCTAATGTTCTATGTAAAATATACCAACCAAATGAATAAAGGATTATCTCTGGTAGGAATACCGTCATTTTAATTTTTTTTTTAAAACCTTCAAAATAAGAGTTTTCAATTCTAGTGCCAGTTAATATTTTTAAACCAGAGAAACAGGTTAATCTCTTCTGGCAATTAGGAACAGATATAAAAGAAGCAAGGTGAAACCAGGAAATTCAGCTGCAGATTGAAGAAGTATACAAATCTACGCACAATATTTGCCATCCATTTAAAGAAGTTCTCTGGGCAATTCACAACTGCAACAAAGGGATGGCATACTAAAATAAAAGATTTGTAGCAATATACAATGCTAGGATCTTGATTCAATAAATAAATAGTTCATAAAATCCTTTACAAGCCACTTCACAAAGTATAGTACAATAGAGTATGGGTAGGGGGTTGGCTTGTTTATATTAATTTCATGGAACAAAAAAAAAAGATTTCTCTCTTGACTGTAAGTAAATGAAATCATAAGGAATGCACAACAAATGAAGAACACCTTTTCCCTATTTCTATACATCAACTCTATCAGCAGCACCCTTTGCCTGATGAAGGGACCTTTACCTAGTCTGTGATACTAATATCTGAGTACAGTATGTTTAAAAGCATAGAATAGTGAGATACCGCATAATTACCACCACTCCCCCCCAAAAGATACCAGAAGCTAGCAGAACAAATCATTTTCTTTGTTAATGGCAGATACTGTAGCAAAAACTAATTTAAAGTCATAATTCTCCTTGCAACCCTCTCCTCCTTAGCCTTTTCTGCATAAAAGCTTTTTGTCTATGTTGTGTCTCAGCTTTAGAAGCACAAATGGGGGCACATAGGGACTTCAAAGAATTTGTAGATACTTCCCTGTGTGTGTGTGTGTGTGTGTTTAATGAGCTAATAAGATTTTTTTTCCAGAACTGCTGGGTAATGAAGGAAATAATATTTTTCACATTTGTTTCCTTTCTGATAAGAAATGGAAGGGAACAACATAAAGACAAGTGACATGTGGACATGGCATTCTGGCTTTTGAACAGCTTCTCATCTCAGATCTTTGAAGAACCATTTTATTTGTTGTGACATGCCGTAATAGGGTATTGAAAAACCTAAGCAAACACTCAACATAGAAAACATAGTTAAACTGAGAGCTTTATATGTTGTAGTTGCATCCAAGATAAATCACCATAATACACTTTAAAGTCTAAAGCAGTCAGTCATCGCAACCAGCCAGGGCAGCCAGAGAAAAGGAGCTGATTATCACAACATAAATGATCAATATTAAAAGCGTGACTGCCTTGGCGAATACTAGAATCTCCAATTAAAACTTGCCACTGATGGAATGGAGAGAAAGTAATTGTCCTCCTTTCAGTTGTGCTTTAAATACATTCTGAGTTTTGGGACATTCTCCAAAGCAGGGAAAAAGAAAAGAAAAAACACAGTGGAAAGACCAAAGAACAGTTCTCACAGCCTTCCTTTTCTCTTTAGATAGCTCTAGAAATGACAAAATAGTCAAAAGTTTAAAAAGGACCTCTGATGCAGCGGCTCCCTGTTCACATCATATTTTTGAGTCTAGAGCTCGAAGTACCATAGGTTGTTGGATTCATTTAATTGTGTGATTCACTATACAACTGTGGTAAGCAAGTTATAAAATTGGGTCTAGTCACATGAAGAGTCACAATTTTACAACTGGTTCTCTGCCCTAATAACCAGCTGGGTAGGGAGGGCTCAGTGATCATGTGACTGGGTGGGTGTGGCCAACTCAACGTCACTCACATCGTTGGGTACTTCGCCTTAGCTGTTACAATGTAATAAGGGTTAACCAGAGAGGCAGTTTCTGTAAGCAGGGCAATAAAGATTAGACTAGAAACAACACCAGAATGTTTCTTTTCTTCCTTACAGGATTAGCCCTGCAAAGTGGGGGAAAAACAAAATGAGATTTCTTCCAACAACCGGTTCTCTAAACTGCTTGGAAAGTTAACTGGTTGTCATGAATAGGTGCAAATTGGCTGAATCCCACCACTGCACAAGACCCTTTACCTGTTCATCGTCTACTGCAATAGCCCCCAAGCTTTTGAGCAGCCAGGAACCAGTTCCATTGAGAGAGGTTTTTCTGAAGACCGGAGTGGGCATGATTTTTCGTGCTGCCTGTATCCCACAGATGGGGTTTTGCTTGTTTACCCCACCCAATTTCTGACATGCTGTGGCCCAGTGCTGGTCCATGGAACAGGGGCTGGGGACCCCTCGTTTTCTGTACACCTTACTTTGTGAATGAGCAGAAATTATGCAATGGGTTAGGGGTATGAATCAGAGCTTACCTTCCTAATACAAAGCTGATGAACTGCTGCCTCCATTTTAAAAGAACTTTAATTCCTAACCTTGGAGCAAACAAAGCAGCAATCTCCCAATATGGGCAGGTCTGTAGGAGATGGCCAGGCTGATCACAAGGGTGGGGTCAAACACATCATCAGTTTGGAGTCTCTACATCCCTTGCCCTTGAAGTCCATTGACTCTTATCTCACACAAATTCACTTTGACCATTAGTAGTTCAGATTTTGTGTATAACTAGCATAAAATAAACTTTTAGTACTTTTAAACTTTATCTTGGTTCTTAATTTCTTGCACCTGATAAGGTCTAGACTATAGTTTTGGTCAATCCGTACTAATCTATGACCATAATTTTGATTTGACTTGATCCTAGCCAACCTCCAACACAGAGAGAATTTAGTATCACATGCACCTCTAACCATCTCACACATGGTCTGAGACCATTGTTTCAGCCAAAAAATGGCGTAGGGATAGGATTGTTGGCTGTCTTATCAGTAAGGTCAGTCAGGTCCCATATCTCAGAAACGTAGATGAATTTGTTCCTTTCCACCAAAGGAGGCAATTAATTCAAATAAAAAATATTGTCCCGAATTAGCAGTAGAAATTTCAGCTTAGCACTTAAGTAATTAACCTTTCTACTCAAAGAAAATCTCTTTCAATAATGAAAAATATGAAGGAACAAAATATGACTGTAGGAAACGACTAGGCTGAGCCCAAGGGAGGGGGTTAAATGCATCATAAGTCACGAATCCTTGCACTCCCGCAAGAGATCTAAGTCCAGCCCACCTTGAATGCCTCTCTTATCTCTTGTGCATTTCCTTTGACTGGTAATTGGCCAGATTCTTGTGGAGAGCTTAAGCTTGCAATAAATCTTTATACTCATTTGAACTGCCTCAATCTCCCGGCTTCCTGGGTGCTTGACAATAATTACATTCATCCATAAAATAACAGATGTGAATCTGTTATGAAAAAGAAGTTCATAATAAAATGAACTTTTCAATGATATGAAAATAAATTCAATTGACTCAGTTGTAAACACATTTGTGGGATGAATGGAAAAAACAAAACATGGTTCTTCCCAGAATCATAACATATCACTTTTTGCAGTAGCAAAATGCATGGATTATGTTTTTCATCGATTGGTTAGGGTAAATATAAAGGTTCCCCTCACACATATGTGCTTGTTGTTCCCGACTCTAGGGGGTGGTGCTCATCTCCGTTTCAAAACTGAAGAGTCAGCGCTGTCCAAAGACGTGGCCGGCATGACTAAACACCAAAGGCACATGGAATGCAGTTACCTTCCCACCAAAGATGGTTTCTATTTTTCTACATGCATTTTTACATGCTTTCGAACTGCTAGGTTGGCAGAAGCTGGGACAAGTAACAGGAGTTCACTCCGTTAGGCGGCACTAGGAATTAGAATCGCTGAACTGCCAACCTTTCTGATCAACAAGATCAAATCTTAGCCACTGAGCCACCGCGTCCCTTTTTTGATTGATTAATTATATGCAATCAAATGGGTACCAACTCTCAGCAGTCACATGGGTTTTCTCAAGGAGGTTCTTCAGAACTTCCAATAGTGAGCCCATTGTTGATGTAATTGAATTGATCCAGCTGCTGCTGAACATCTTTTTTCTTTTTACTTCCATCTTTGCTAAGTTACAGACTTCCCCAGAGAGCTAGGACTTATTGGCATAGCTGCATTTTACATTAGAGACAAAGTTTATTGCTGGTTCAGAGAAAATATATTCAGGATTACAACGCTGCATAGCAATCCTAACATTTAACAAGAAATACATCTCATATAGTCTGGTGGAAATTCTTTATAAACATAGCTAGGATATTTAGTTCTTTAACTAAGAGCTGTCTGGGACTGGGAATTTTTAAATCTGTATAAATACATAATTATAACTTCAAAATATTGCAATTAATTGATGCTTTAAGCCCTTTTTCCTTATATCTCAAAGCCAGATACAGTATAAACCAGAATAAAATAATATGCATATTTCACTTGAAAAACCAGAAAGTATGTGGCCTTTTTGTTTATTTAAAGCTATTTCATATTGCATTTGCTTACAATAATTTATGTATACACACTTACTATTTTTCTCTACACGCTTCCCATCTGCACAACAATGAAATTGCAAAAAATATGGGTGCCATTAGTTTATCCCCCAAGTACTGCAATTTTCATTCTACCAGTACTCATTTCCCTCCAGTTTTCTTCCACTTAATTTCCACCACCATCTTCCTTTCAAAAACTCAACTGTCTGGAAGAGAAACAAATAAGAGAAGCAAGAGCCATTTTCTCCTCTGCCCCTTTAGCTGAGGAAAAAAAACCTATTTTCTTATATTCTATGTCATTTCTCTGAGTCATTATTTTTCCCCAAGACTCCAGTCAAATTCTATAGTTATTTTAAATATTCTCCTTTCAAGGGTTAGAACAAAGATAGATTAGAAAACACAAGTGCAGCTTAACCATCACTGCCCACATTGTCAGAAGACAAAAGTTATAAGTCTGACTTTATGCATATATTCAGGTCATTTTCTTGGCAACAATATGAAACTGGCGGGCCATTGCCTGTGCCCTGGATGGATGTTATTCAGGATCTTGCTGTTTGCTCAGCATTTTGCTAGAAAAAAAGATGTCCTTTTGTAAATAGATGCTCAAATATGAACAGAGACAAAACAGAGACTATGTTTGAATTTGCTTATGCTGCGTAGGGTGAGGCCAGAGTCTGGTGATTGTGTATTTAATGTATTGGGGGCTGTTATTTAAGGGCAATAAGAGTCTGTGGGGGATACAGGTAGTCCTCAACTTATAACAGTTAATTTAGTGACTGTTCAAAGTTACCACAGCCCTGAAAAAAGTGACTTAAGACCATTGGACTTAGGACCATTGCAGCAGCCACATGGTCATGTGATTTCCATTTGGCTCCTTGACAACTGGTTCATATTATGACGGTTGCAGTGTCCTGAGGTCATGTGATCCTTTTTTGCAACCTTCAGACAAGGACAGCCAATGGGGAAACCAGATTCACTTAACAACCATGTTACTAATTTAACAACTGCAGTGATCACTTAACAAATATGGCGAGAAAAGTTGTAAAATGGGGCAAAACTCACTTAACAAATTTCTCATTTAGCTTCTTCAGTTCTTAGTAGGCCAGTATTTCTCAACTTCAGCAACTTTAAGATTTGTGGATAAGCATGGAGAATTCTGGGAATTGAAGTAAACATATCTAAAAGTTGCTGAAATTGAGAAACACCACAATAGGGTGGTTTTTGCCTAAACTTTTATACTATATATGAATGTGCATATGTGTATGTGTGTGATTTTCCATACTTGCTCTGAAAGCATTCACAGTTATCCAACTGACAGCTGTGGTGTTGAGGTTTCATCTATTCAGTCTGTGAGTCTTGATAGAATTAAATAATCCCACAGGGACAAACCGCAAACAACTAGGAAGAAACTAGGGCATCCACTAGTGAAAGAAATATAAATATTTGCATCAACAAGCTTCTAGTCTATAGTTTAACCTAATATCACAAATATCTATCATTTCATTACATTGCAACTGACTACTGTTGATTTAAAAATATGGGGAGATAAATCATTCAAGACTGATTTTCAAAACCTGACAGCAACTAATGAGAAGATGTCAACAGTTGTGGGATTGAGAGAAGGGGAAAGCAGCCTACGCTGATAGGCAACAGTTTTCTCAGAATTATAGGCATTTCCTACATGCTTTGGTACTTTTAATTGCAATTCATATTTATAAAAGATGTACATTGTAGAATGTTTCGTGTTTTTCTTCTCTTCAATCTCAAAATGTCCCACTGAGATAGGATGCTAAATTAATCAGTTTTGCCAATACTGTTCTCACTTCTGAATTACCCAAACAATTATCCAAAGTAAACTAAGAAATTGACATAGATGGAATGTAATCCCCAGGCTCAAGTCAAGTTCTCTATTCATCTGCTCTAAGGCTGCTAAAGGATTTTCACCATTCCCCTATTTAACATCTTCCAACCAGGCAATGACTGGCACCAGATCACTCTTCTGCCACTGTGTAGTCAGCTGGCTGGCAGTCCTCTAGCAAGGATCAACCAACCCATCACTCTTGTAAAACAAAGACACTTCAGAAACACAGCACTGCAAACTTTTTAAACAAATAGCTCTTTAAAGTGTTTCATAAATTGTTAAGGCTAAAATACATGGCAACTGGCATTCACAGCCACCCACAATATTGTCTGAAAAAATGAGCCTGCTCCTGAATAGAAAAGAGAAGCTAAATAGTTTAAATACTTTCAACACATCAAAAGTTGGCTTAAAGAGCTTCCTTTTCTTTTTCTCTGCTTATTGTTAAAGGAAATATACTCAATATTTAACATTAATAAGCAATAATTATTTGAAATAATTATTCCGTTATTGGGAAATATTGTTCATTCATACCAGAACAGGTATGAATGATGAATTAGGGGGCAAATCTTTCTGGATATTGGCTATGCTACCAAACTTTTCATTGCTTTGTTATCACACCAACAATTCATCAGTGCTTTGGCTTCAGATGGTAAACAGTCTGGCATTTGCATGAAGGCAGGAATATACAAAACATTCTTTTTTTTTTATAACCCCCCCTCCTGTTTAACATCTACATGAAATATACAAAACATTCTGACCACCAATTAGAATTACTGGTAATAAACCAGGCGGTTTTTGTTGTTGTTTTGGGGGATTGCTTTATTTCAAGCTGAAATAAATTTGGCTGTTCTGAGCAGTTTAAATCTAAATATTCTGAATATTTCAGGTACTGATCTAAAATATTCAGCTCAGTTTTGTATTTTGTGGTTGTGATGTTTCTTTTTAAATTATCTATGCTTCTCTGTAGCATGAGAACTACAAAAAATAATGTTGGTGGTACCGAAGTCTTGGATACTGTTTGATACGAATTTCAACAATGTCACAGAGGTGCTGGGGGAAAATTTTCACTGTGTGCAACCGGAGGTGGAATGGTCTATAATTGGAGCAGTCTCCCAAGTTGTCTTTGTTTTTGAAGAGAAGAACTGTAATTCTCAGGGGCTAGTTGGGAGACACATGGCCAGAGTCTACAATGGCATTGATGTCATCCAGTCAGCTACTATACATTCTTTCAAGTTCTAGATGTTTTGCTAGTAGATTGTCTGGGCCAAGTACATTGAATTCTTCATGTTGCTTATCACTTTGGTAACTTCTTCATGTGTGATTGAGCCACTGTTAGCCAAGTCATCAGGAATTGCCAGGTGTAGATATTCAAATTAGAGATTTTGTTTAAATGCTGCTGCCAGTCTTTCAGAATTTTGAGCTCATCCTGCAATTGATTTCCACTTTAACACTCATATAGTCTTCAATGCCTTTGGCTATCCTGATGTGCATTTTCACAAGTTGATAGATGTTTTTCTTGCATTCCTTTGTATTCAGTTGTTCCTCTGAGACCCAGTAATGATTGGTTTTGTCCTTGCAATAGCTTTCTTGCAGTGGCATACTTCTGCCAATTTTCATTGATCTTCTACACATACCAGTTCTTGCACACTATCTTCTTTTTCCAGTTTTGGCTGCACTTGCTACACCTGCTTGCCAATTCCATGACAGCCTAGAGTCATCTTTAATAATGCTGAGGTTGGTTAATTTCTTAAGCTTTGATGTACAGATTTCATTGTAATAAATAGAAAGCCATACCAAATCAGTGCTTTCAACTTGTTATGCATGTGGGGCATCAGTATGTGGGGTTTAATTTAAAAAAAAACACCCTGAAAAGACCTCTAATCCTGAAGAAGGCAATGCATTTTAAATAACAGATTCTGAATTAAACTACTTACCCAGCATGAACTCTTATTCTGCCCTCTCTTATAGGGAGTACCAGTTGGTTCTCACTTCCCATCGTTTCCAATAATTCTCCAGTCATTTCAAAATTGCAGTCTCAAAACAAAATACCTTTTATGTTTTATGCATTTCCTAGCACAAATATTTCTTTGAGAGTTTCAAAAGAGGTTCAAAAGGAGAATATCATAAAAGGTAACATTCCTCCATTAAAATCCAGCAGATTTTGCTAAATATCAACAGTGAAGTATTTATAAATTTAGAAAACCCTGCTAAGTTTATTAGGTATATCAATAACTTCCACCCCATTTTATGTTCTCCCATCTTAGTTAATTCTCTCTTAATTTTAATATTACATTTACTGTTTTAATGTTTAATCCTTTATAATGATGAGTGCATATGTTGTAAGCCTCCCAGAGTAATTTTACAGCGAGATTGGTGGCATATTAAATTTAATAAATATATAAAGAAATAAATAGTTTGCAAAGTTTGACAGTAAAGGAAGTCATTGGATATTAGTTATAGTTATTATAATTAAACTAGGGCTCTCCACTAAAGGCTGAATATTTCCACATAAAAGATGGCTGATGTTTCACATATACATGGCTTTGAAAAACATCTTGATATAACTGCCAATGATTTATTTTATAAATAAGAGGTAGAACGAATTTGTCCAAGGTGCTTTCAATTAAAAAAAACACCTGTTGATGATAATAAATTGCTAAAGGATCAAAACCTCCAGGGCATCCTGGATGAATACTATTTCTGTGAATTCTATCGTATCATTCACATAATTCTATCATTCTATCCTATCACCGTAAATCTATCCAGGGCTGCAAATACCATTGCTTTGCATGTCTGAAGCAAGACTGTCACAAAGTGGTTATGGAGAAGGCAAAATGTGGTGAGTACAAATTATTCTGCTGTTCTGTCTTCAACAACACATGTTATCAGCCTTGGAGGGAGGAACTGCTTATACGGATAAATGTGGTGTGCCATATGTGGCATCTGTATCTTACGTCTAGAAAAAAATAACTAAAAGAAAAGAGATAGCAGTGCTACAATATTTAATTATGGAAGGGTATTTATGTTTTCTGAATCCATTATTTCAATCACTTGTGAAATATATCATAGTAGTAGTGAAATACATCATTTATGATTTTGAAATGTTTTCAAGAAAAAGAAGCACAGATACCTGTGATGTCTAGTAATCCTCGACTTATGATCACAATTGAGCCCCAAAATTCTGTTGCTAAGTGGGACATTTGTTAAGTGAGTTTTGCCCCATCTTATAACCTTTCTTGCCACAGTTGTTAAGTGAATAACTGCAGTTGTTAAGTTAGTAACATGGTTGTTGAGTGAATCTGCCTTCTCCATCGACTTTGCTTGTCAGAAGGTTACAAAAGGTGATCACATAATCCCAGGAGGCTGTGACCGTCATAGATATGAGTCAGTTGCCAAGTGTCTGAATTTTGATCATTGTGACCATGGGAATGCTGCAACAATCATAAGTGTGAAAAACGGTCACTTTTCTCAATGCCGTTGTAACTTTGAATGGTCACTAAATGAATTGTTGTAAGTTGGGGACTACCTGTACATGGAGAAAGGGGGCAACTGCAGTATGATGAGATCAGTGGTGGGTTTCAATTTTTTTTAGAACTTCTTCTGTAGGTGTGGTCTGCTTTGTGGGAGTGGCTTGCTGGCCATGTGACCAGGTGGGAGCGGCTTGGCAGTCATGTGACTGGGTGGGCGTGGCCAACTTGTAAAATGTGGTGAAACTCACTTAACAATGCTCTTGCTTAGCAACCAAAATGTTGGCTCAGGAACTTTGGCATTTGAAGCACGCAAGTCTTAAAGCTGTCAAGTTACAAGACCCTTGCACCCCTAACCCTTTAGAAAAAAACTCCAGGGGTGTTCAAACTTGACAGCTTTAAGACTTGTGGACTTCAACTCCCAGAATTCCTCCTTTTGCTCTTCATCTTGATGATGTGCAGATGGGCAGAGGGAGGGAGCTGGAACCGGTTCTAAACGGCACTGTAGATTTGTGGAACCTCTTCTATAGAAGAGGTTAGAACTGGCAGGAACCCACCCCTGGATGAGATGAAAACATTGCAGTGATGTGTGCCTTGCTAAGTTTGTGAAAAAAAGAAGTATATTTCCAATGTATTGATATATTTTTATTGTTCGTTTCAGTAAGATTTTAAAGATGCCACAGATAATAATGTTGACTGAATTAAGGGAGGCAAGCCCTCCCTTAAGCCCTCAACTCTGAGTTACTGTTTCCTTTCAGCAAATTGACAGCAATCTGACTTTCATATCTTTACCTGACATTTACACCATCTGCATGAATTCTCTCACAGAAAGGCCCTGCTTATAATAAGGTTGAAGAGGCTTTGCAGGGATTTGTTTGCCATCACAGCATAGTCCACAAAAATTGACACAGCAGTGCTATAAATTGAAAGGGTTTCTCCTATAATCGCTGTGAAATGTTACATTTTCCATAAGCCTGATCCTTAGTTGTTTAGGCAGCTGTCCTAGAAATAACTTTTTCTGATCACACAAACGTAAGTAAGTTTTCTTGATTACGTACAAGATTGCCTGCCAGACAGCTATAAATCTTCATTCCCACCAATCAATAGGCTACAGTATCTGGTATTGCTTATCAGCAAGGTTTTTACATGGCTCAGCTGCTATAATGGTATGTGGGAATGACCTGAGGAGACAGGAGTTGCAGCCAGACAATAGTCTGATAAACAAAATCTGAGTCCAAAAGATGGGTGAGGGTGCAGAAAATGTCTCAGACAGGACTCTACCTAGTTTTGGGGAAAACTAAAAGTGAGGGAGAGGAGAAATACTTTCAGATTGGCAAGATTCTGCTATTTTAACCTTACATTTAACCTTACATGGTTGGGTCTTCTTGTCTGGACTATAAGTACTTGTACTTGTATAAGTACAAGTACAAGCACACAGTGATCCACAAAGGCTGCCAGATATCTGAGGACAGAAGAACAACCACAGCACAAGAGAAGTGAGCACTCCACAAAGCCAGTGCTGCAAACGCTGCAATAATGGTTCCCACACAAGTCTGCCTGGCATGTGGAAGAACATTTTCATGCCCGTATAGGCCTTACCACCCACCTGCAGACACATCGTGGGCAGCCCACAACCTGTTACATGTCAAGTCCTCCTCGAACATGATGGATGAATATCACAAGTAGTCCAATTAGATCTCCCTCTATTCTCTCAGCTGCAGATTTCAAGTGTAGTTTAATGATTTCTAGGCTGAAATGACATTGCTTTTCTAAAATGTCCACAGACTAACCCTCCCAAAACTGTGCCATGCCTGACCTCAAACGCCTGCAAAACTGGCCTTGGCTTGTTAAATCGTGTTCCCAATCATCTATGGTTTTTCTGTGGCCTAAACTTAAACTTAAATGCCACCTTCCCATTATCAAAACTGAAGTTTTTGTTTAGATCACTTTAGGGATGTAGAATGTAAACATTGCTCACTAGGACGTAACAGAGCTTGTCATAAGTTACTCTCTTGAAATTGTTGTCTTGCCCTCACACAGGGCAGAGTAATAACACATAGAACTTCAAAACACTTGATTTTCTACAGTGTCTATAAGTTTTTCACTACCTAGAACGCCATGTATTTCAGTTCCTTTAACATTAATTTTCTGAGCCATCAGTTCATACCATAAGGCTACCTGGGAAGTTGTTTCTGTTTTCCAACAGCTCTTGAATGCTATCATTGTTCTGACTTAGGCTTCACAAAATCATGAAGCAGACGCCTTGTCCTGACAAAATCCCTTTTTATTAAGCTAATGTGAATTACTCTCATTCACATCTAGCAAAGTCCCGACAAACACTCTTTCAAGGGTGAATGTACAACCACAGACCTTATTAGGCTTGGAGAGCTGCCAGGCCGATATCTTCCAAACCCAATGCTGTACAAGAAAATACTTGGCAAGGAGTCAACAAATCTTTACACTAGTTAAGCAAACTAATTGTCTCCTGCAAACTCCACTCCCCTTTTGCTCTTTATTCCCTATGGGAGGGGTCATTCACCGTCTACCTGTGCCTTTACTCCGGAGTTGGCACTTGTTCCTTAACTGTTCCCTTCTCCTGATAGCTCGGCGCATGTGTACATCGGGCTCCAGCTGTTCTTCTGATCCAATCATCTCCGACTCCAAAGACAGCTGATAACTGTTGGATGACCCTGGCCCCATTGCTGCCTCTGACGCGAGCCCTCATCAGAGCCTTCCCTAGACTCCAGGACTGGCCCATGTTCCTTCCCAACCTTCTCACTGTCTGAGTCTCCACCAGCTCCATTGGCTGCTGGCAGGCCACAACACTCATTTCATTTCTCTTCTCAATGAAACAATTCCAACTCTTGATTTCAGTAGTAATTTTAAAATGTGTATCTAAGTTAATGTATTCCAATTATGGAGATATTTTATTTCTACTAATCATACCTCCCATCCAGGAAGATTCAGAACTTTTAATAACTGATCACTATAATAAAATTGGAACTTTTGTTTTGGGGAAAAGCTGCCACTAATGTTAACTGTATCAAAGTGACATTGGCTCAACCCTTTTGGCTCTTCAGAAAATTCTCAAAATATGGTTGTCCTAGGAAAAACAACTGGGAGAAACAATGAGAAACTGGGAGCCCATCAGAGGGCTATATTATATCTGAGTCTTTGAGACACTTCCAATGGTCTTATTTATATTGAATTGTTTTTAATGGCTATTTAAGATGTGTTTTCATTATTTGAATATTGCTCATAGATGAGGAGCCGAGGTGGCACAGTGGTTAAATGCAGCACTGCAGGCTACTTCAGCTGACTGCAGTTCTGCAGTTCGGCTGTTCAAATCTCACCGGCTCAGGGTTGACTCAGCCTTCCATCCTTCCGAAGTGGGTAAAATGAGGACCCGGATTGTTGGGGGCAATATGCTGACTCTGTAAACCGCTTAGAGAGGTGAAAACCCTATGAAGCGGTATATAAGTCTAACTACTACTACTACTATTGGGTAGCCTTAGACACATGATGAAGAAATAAGTAAATCAATTAACTTGGATCATGATTCAGTAGAAAAGTTAACACCGAATGCTGGGACCATCTGGAGTGTTTCCTGCAATTTGGAGGATGCACTCTAGTTTCCTTTTTTCAAATCCAAAGTGGAACATTTTCCCATTCACTTTGCTTTCTGTTTCACCCTTGCAACTTGATAGAACTCCTCCTTGCAGGCAGGATAGGAGGCCTATTCTTCTTACTCTGGACTTTACCAGCACAAGCCTAGACAGGGGCAGTTGCACTAACATGATATTTCCTGTGCTGCTTTAATTTAAAATGTTAATATTAAAATAAATGCTATTTACTTCTTGTACCATTGTAATCCAAAGGAAAAATTTGTTCTAGTAATGGGACCTGTCATGCAAATCAATTTATAATTTGGTAGCCATGGTCCAATAAAGCTGGAGAATCCCTTCTCTAGAAGCCAGAAATAACTGCTGTAATTGAAAGAGAAAATAGCATGGTAGGTTTCTGAAAGAGATTGGGATTTGGTTGGATTTTGTGCTGCTTTCATTTTTGCCTTTATTAAGAATAAGGTTTTACTGGTAGTTCTCACTTAATGACCACAACTGGGACAGGCAGCTCTATTGCTAAGCAATGCAGTCATTAAGCAAAACATTATGTGACAGCGACTTGCAATTTTACTGCTGGCTTCTCCAGTGACTCTTTATCAGAAGCTGCCTGTTAAGAACCTGAATCTATCATGTGATTGTGAGATGCTGCAGCAGTTGTAAGTGTGGGACTGGGTTTAGTTATTTTTTCAGCACTATTGTAATTTCAGTCACTAAACAGGGCAGTATTAAGCACGAGTTATCTGTACATTGCAATATGTGCATTTCTTCAATATTTCTATTATTGTATTCTTTTGGAGAGGTTCACTGTCCAAAGCAACAATGACAACAGACATTTGTGTTGCATATGGTGAATTGATATATTGTTCTGGTTAAGATTGAGTTCTGTGGTTTTTGTTTTGATTTATGTATTGGATCAGAGGTGGGTTTCTAATGGTTAAGATCGGTTCGGCCAAATTTGTAGTGGTTTGGCAGCCTGGGTCGCTGGAACCAGCAGAGACCTAGGCCTGCCATGCCCATGAACCAGTTCTCCTGGAGGCACCATAGGCACCGCCATCTTGTTTTTTGCTTCTGCGCATGCACAGAGAAATTGTTATTGCTCTGTGCATGTGAGGGCGCATGGCACGCCCATGAGTGAGCCGGTAGTACTGACTGCCGGACCCACCCCTGTATTGGATCATCTTGGGAGTAGGGGTGGAATGATCTGGTAAGCATATTATGAAAGCACCAGAATCTGTCTTTTAAGTATAACCTTTATTGTCATTGTACTTAAATATAACGAAATTGGTTTTGTTCCCTTTTCTTGCTGTGCATGTGTATAATGTGCCCTGGCTATTTGTAATGGAAATACAAATAGAGAACATAAAGATTTGGATAAAACAAGCACTTGTTTTACAAGATGTCTATGGAGATTCTCAGTCATCCAGGTCATGGTTGTCCCAAAAGTTTTTTTTTTTTTTTTTTTTTCAAAAGGCAACTTGACTTTCTTGTTTCTCTTTGCAGACATTTCACTTGTCACCCAAGAAGCTTCTTCAACTCTGACTGGATGGTGAGAAATGGAAGGATTTATATTCTTTGCAGACAGCTGGTCATTTGCATTCTTTTAGAAAACTGTTGAGGCCACTTGGAGGTTTATCTGTGTCCTCAGGATCTGAGTAGTGCAAATGGGTGTGGAACTTTCTTGCAACTGCTGAAAGGACTATGGTTGTAGTTTATTTTCCTTCATGGGATTTTAATGGACCACTCTATAGTTCAGTGGTAGAAACTGCTTCAACTTAGTCAATCTAATGGTATTATTAGCTAGGTTGAAGCAACACCTTAAACTAGTGTTTTAGCTGGCTTTGCTTAGGTACACTGGGTTAGCTCATTCAGTGTAGTTTGTAAATGATGAATGTACAATTTTAGCATGTTGTATAAACACTGTCAGTTGCATTTTTTGCAATAAACAAACTAGTTCCTGTACCAATGAGGTTTAGGTGGCATTTAAGACCTAATGGATACAGCAAGCAATCGAGATTCTGCATAGAATAGCTCAAATATAAACAATAAAAAATATAAATCACAGTCTTTTAACTCTCAGATATCAGTGAACTGATAAAAATATCATTATTCTTTTCAAAACTGACTCATCTTTTAACTGATCCATACAGGCTTACTTTCTACACCTAACTACTGTCAGCAGACAGTCAAGGCAGCAATAATTCAATGGTCTATATTGTGTTGTGGCTAAATTGGAAAAAGACTAACATCTGTTATCTTCAACACCTTTTTGAGAAATTGGCTTTTGCTCATAATCAAGTTCTTTCCTCCTAGGTTTAACGATAGCCCTCTTATTCTGAAAAATAAATATACTCTTATCTGACATATTTTTAATTTTGTATAATGTAACCGAGGTGAATATGTATCTCAAGCAGTTTATCAGATATGAGCTATGTATCCTAATCCCTTTCTTTCATCAATAGCAAATGAAAATATTGGGAAAAGAATGCTTAAAACACTACATTAAAAAGCTTATTGATGAAAACAAAACACATGCTTGGGGAAAAGAGCGGAAAAGCACATACATTTTGGAAATGGCCATGAGAATTATATTGTAATTCCATTTTCATTTATTTTCATGAGTAACAACATGAAGGAGGAAAATGCCTGTTTCAACATATTCACTATTTCTGAAATTGTCACAATGCTATTTCTTATGAGTTCAGTATCACAAGCATTCGTAAACCATCTATGTCAAATGCTATTCCTTGCTGAAATGGCAATTGTGAATAAAGGTTGTTTAGGACAGGAGGGCAATGAAAAAAAATTGTTGAATGTTATGACCAATTCAAACATGTAGAGAAGGAAGCCACAATAATAAATAAGAGGGGGAAAATCCATTTCTCTAGCAGTTTGTTGTGCTGCATTTTATGAGCTAGTTTGGATGAATATTACAAGTAAGGAATAAATAGCATGCTCTCACTTTTTAAGTGGATCTCTTAAGTGTCTACATGGGAAAATGTTACAGAGTTTTATTATCCATGTAATTTTAGTCCTGACAAATTTATGAACTTCATTAGCGAGAAATCTAGAATACTTCATCCACATTTTATTGGAATAATTCCTACTAGGATATTATTTCTCCATGAAATGCTTTAGTTATTGTTTTAAAAGATGGTGATGTATACTTTGCTCCTTTCTCTTTAATTTTAACCATACATCTTCAGAATAACAGATTTGGAAGGAAGCTTGGAGATCTTCTAGTCCAACCCCTTGCCTAAGCAGGAGAGCCTACCACCATTCAAGACAAGTGACTGTCCAATCTCTTCTTTAAAAAACAAAAAACAAAACTCCAGTGATGGAGCACCCATAACTCCTAAAGGCAATCTGTCCCACTGGATAATTGTTTTGACTGTTAGAAACTTTCTCCTTAGTTATAGGTTGCTTCTCTTTTTGATTAGTTTCCATCCATTGTCTTGCCTTCTGGTGTTTTGGAAAATAGCTTGAGCCCCTCTTCTTTGTGGCAGCTCCTCAAATATGTATTATTTTTAATTAAATGTGAATTATTAAATATTGGTGAGGATAGTCCAAAATGAACATTTACCTGTGTTTCACTGAGAGTGTTCTACTACTCTGCTAACAAAGAATGTTGATAACGACAAGGTTAAAGTGCCATTGAATTGAGGTTGACTCCTGTTGACTCCAGGAACACATCTATATAGTTTTCCTAGCAAAAGTACAGAAATACTTACAAACCACCTATAATACTAGTTGTATCTAGTGAACTGGCAAATTCTATACACACTTTACACACTCTGGAGCAACTATAGGATCACCATTGTCATTGCTTTTTGAAGTAAACTTGCAGAAGGCAGTTTTAGAATACAGTCATTGTTGATGTATGTATGTGTGTGTGTGTGTGTGTGTGTATGAGTATATATATATATTTCATTGTTTTGCAGTATAGAAAGGAAGAGATTATGTAATCTCTTTATGACTTAAACAAATGAGATGCAATCCTTATGTTTTAACATCCTTGTTGAACATTGTTTAAGCTATATGCATTTCTGTTTTGCCCATTCACTCTTATCAGTAAGAAGATCAAAAAAGCCATGTTCAATAGCAGGTTAATTTGCAATAAAGAGAGGCAAGGCAATAATAGTAGGAAATAATTACTATTGTGATGCAATAGGAAATGTGGAAAATATATTTAAAAAGATCTTTTCCTCTTAAAACCTTTTAGTCCATACATGGAAAATGATTTCCAAGTAATGCACTATATGGGCCTATAACTAATCAACTGAATAAGAATACAAAATATGAAACAGCTTGTTCATCCATTCAGTTTTAGAATCAACATTGTAATGTACATTATGAAAGTTAATTGGGGGGGAGGGGAAGCTAACATCCATTTCAGCAGAATGACAAAGGAAAAGATACTATAGAAGGAAAGAAGACAAGACGCAAAATCGTTTTCCCGTATTGCCAAGACTACCCATCAGCATTCTTCAAGATGACTTACCTAACATCTGTACAGGTTATACACGAGATGTACCGAGTATTTGTTGTAATGAGGTTCAGCGGCACAGATGTCTCACTGTCAGAGGTTGGGTGTGCTCCACATTTAAAGTAGAATTCCTACAATATTGAAGAAGAGATAAAAGGAGGATTACATATCCGCACTTCATGTCCTCTCTTTATCTAAGTCTAAGTGAAGTTTGAGGCAGTAGATAAATCACTAATGTCAGTAGAAAAGGAGGATACTCATTAAGAGTGGTTAGAAAGAATGCCACACAGTATTTTTGTACAAGATGTATATGTAGCTCTTCGGATATCAGCTGAGAAAAAGTGCATTTGTACTTCTATTCATTCTGTGCAATTATCTCTTCTCCATTAAAGGAGAAAAATGAATAATATGAGACAGGAACAGATTCTTGAAACTTCCATATTGCATGCAGTAAATATTTGATTGGAATGGAGTATTTGGAACCATCCAAATGTTCCTGAAAATAACAATGTGTTATGAGATCAAAGTCAGAAAAACACATGGCTTATCCAAATCTATTGTACAATAATTTTAGTCTGCTCTCTCCAAAATGTTGGTATTGCCAAAGGTCAGGTATTTCCAAATTCCCAAGCTTGGAATTTTCAATCTTCAGCCTTAAAATAATCAGAGGAGATCAGGCTGGAGAATCTAGATCTAGATCTACAACTCTGATGTCATTAAGAAGCTGGCAACCATACACACACAAACACACAATGTATTATGTATTATGTGTGTATGTGTATGTGTATATCTCTATCTCTCTATCTCTCTATCTCTGTCTGTCTGTCTATCTGTCTGTCTGTCTGTGTGAGTGTGTGTGTACACATACCCAGACACATATATACATATATACAGTGTATATGTATACATAGATTATGCCGGTGTGTGTGTGTGTGTGTGTGTGAGTGTGTGTGTGTGTGTGTGAGTGTGTGTATGCTCGTTAACTGTGTGTTGAAGCACCTAAAAAAAACAACCCACTAGCAGCAAGAACCTATATACAAACATAATTTAAAATACTGCATGGAGGAAATAGGAAGACATTTGTATGGCAGTTTTTTATTGCCCAGTGGGTGGAAAGAGAAAACCATTTGCTTTGAAATTTCAAAAGAATTAATGCATCAGAAGGAAACTCAGTTAAAAAGTATGATGGTATAGACAGCTAAATGCAAAGTATAAAACGTTTACAGTTTTGTAAACCAACAGCTTTGATTATCACTGGGTCTGAAAAATTGTGAACCGAGGACATAAAAAGTCCAGCAACAGCAGATAAGTACAAAACACATTGTACGGTGTGTTGCATTTAATAAGGAATATAATTTTCTTGATGAAAGGATTCAATTTTACTTTCTTGAGTATACATTTTACAGTGCCTGTTTGTCTGGCTTATTCAAATAATGTATAATTAGTGAAGTATGGATGCAGCTGCAAGGCAAAATTAAATCCTATTAGTTTAAGCCAGGTATTTTCAAAATCTATCAAACCTTTAAAGAGCAAGGACAATTTTCAGTACAACATTAGCTGGTTGTTCTTGCTGGGCTCAAATTGCCGAGTTATTAATGGTCATGCAAACAGTGGATGGTCCACACATTTAGCTTATGTCCATCCACAGCTTTCAGCAAGGTAATTTTCAGAAAGCACAATGGGACCATATTTGGTATGGTGAGAGAAGCTAGCAACTTAACTATTACTGTATTTTTCAGAGTATAAGACACACTGGAGTATAAGACGCATCAAGATTTTGAAGAGGCAAATAAAAAAAAAAGCTTTTTGCACTCTGCAGACCTCCCAAAAATGGCCCGGTTTTTGTGAAAACGCCCCCCCCCCTTTTTTTTTTAAAGGGCATGAATAGCCTTTAGGAGGCTTTATAGAGAGAAAAAAGAGGCTGACGTCGCAACGGCACAATGTGCGATCCTGGTGCTCCGAGATCGCAGTCGATATTTCTGTGGCTGGACGGTCCATTCGGACCTAAACCGTCCCACAGAGATGGTGATTGAGAAGGACACCTCCTGCTGATGTCAGGGACATTGCAAAGTTCCTGAAAGATCCAGGAATAGCCTTTTTTTTCGGCAACAGAAACACAGCTAATGAAGCTGCTGAATTTGGGACAGCTCCAGAACAGGAAAAGAGTGAAAAGAGAATGTGTGTCGAATTAGTGAGGAAATTTTATTATTAGAAAAAGAGACTACCCAAAAAAATTAAGTTAAATTAAAATTGAAGATAGAAGACTGTAAGCGGCGAAATTAATCTACATTAAACTTAGTGTGTTATCCTGTTTCTATTTTTTTTTCATGGATGGAATTTTTCAAAGACTCCCTATTTTTTAAACTGAATTGATTATTTTTTCTTCTTTTTTCACTTTTGCCTATGGATTAAATAAAATTTTCCTTCTTTTTTTATAATGCTTGATTGGATTGGTTGGATTGTTTTTGATCTCAATTTAAGCTTTTTTTCTTTTTTAAGCTTGGAATATAAAGAAGATAATAAGAAGAGGGTTGTAACAAATAAATAAACAAATAAAGAGGGTTGTAACAACATGAGGAGGCTTGTAGAGTGCTCCTGGGGGGTGGGGGGGGAATTGAGCAAAAATCAGCATGTTTTTTTTCTCATTTCTGCCCTCCCCGGCCTTCAGGAGCATTCTTAAAGCTTCCCAGAGCCTATGCATGGCCATTTTGGTGAAGGGGGTGGGGTTTTGGGAGGTAAAAATGCTGTATTCTGTGTATAAGATGCACACAGATTTTCAGCCTTTTTTTGCAGGAAAAAGGTGCGTCTTATACTCAGTAAAAATACAGTAAAAAAGTTCAAAATGAATCAGATTTACCTAGAGGCTATGGAGAAAAATACATTCCCCTCCATCCCCTTTAGGAGATAGCTGGGTTCAATTACTCCATCCTAAAACCCTCCCTTTCTGACCAGATTGACAGGTCCCTGTACTTCCTAGCACATACCTATAAACCAGCCCGGGGGCCAATTGCGTCCCATTTTCAAATTTCGAGTGGCCTGCCGCCTCTTCTCTCCGTCGGAGTTATTTGTTTAGTCTTTCATAAAAGTGTTTATTTGCATTTAATGTTAATGGTTCAAAGAATGACAGGCTGAATGGTCGGCCCCACACATTTTCACCTCCCCAAATCTGGCCCTTCTTGTACAAAGTTTGGACACCTCTGCTATAAATAAACAGATACAACATAGGAGAGCAGAACTAATCACATGTAGATACAATCAATTTATTTATTACTCAGAAAAAAATAAAGATGTCTAAGTATAGCCACTGCTGGTAAAGGTTGGACAGAATTTCAAGAAACCAAATCTTGTTAAAATATTAAATTCTATCTCTGTATTTACATCTACTCTCAAATAAAATTGCTGCATTAAAATATACATTTATTGCTTTGCTTAATGTAACTTTATTTTGTTATATTCAATATTTCAATATCACAATTACAGATACAATTACAGATATAAAGGAGCCAGAGAAAACTTCAGAGTCCAGGACACCTATAAAATAATGTGTTTTCTCCAGAGTTTATTTCCTGGTCACAATTGTCCTAGGGTGGGCAGTTAGCAAGTAAATATTATAGTAACAGCAAATATTATATATTTATTTACAAGGTTTAGAGGGCCACTCCATGTGTCATATACATTTCCCTAATTTATAATGGGGATTAAAATTATATGTGTAAAATCAAGCAGGACTAAGGAGGACTGCAATATCCCTATTCTGGTCTTGCCAAAGATTATCAATCAATGCAATCAATGCAACCTCCATTCTGAAACTTACTCTACAACTAGAATAAGCAGGTCCATACAAGTATAATTCTCTCAGTTGCAGCCAGGGGTGAAATCCAGCATGTTCTGAAAGGTTGTGGAGAATTTTGAATAGTTCTGAGAACCGTCAAATGCCATCTCTGACTGGCCCAAGAGTGGGGCAAAATGGAGATTTTGCAGTATCCTTCCCCTGCCACACCCACCAAGCCACACCCACAGAACCGGTAGGTAAAAATTGAATTTCACCACTGGTTGTAGCTCAACCACTTTCTCCATAAGTCTGTCCAAGAAGAGGAGGTTGATAAGTTGCTAATTGTCTAATAGATCTGGGTTGAGTGATGGCATCTTGAGCAGAGGACTACCACCATTTCTTTCAAAGAAGTGGTAATGCTTCGTCTGTCAAGAATGGATTAATCGCCATCTGGGTTCAGCTCTCCATCCTGTTTCTGGAAGTTTTTCTCAATCAGGAATCCAGACTCTCAAAAGTGATTGAGAAGACATTACAGAAGATCCTATGCAGACTAAGGGGCCTATAGAATCAAACTCATCCCCAATAAGACCTCAGTCATCTCCTCTGGACCTGCCCATCTAAAATCAAGTAACTTTGTCCTTCAGGTGCTTAGAAAATGCCTTACAACTGCTCTATAGATATCCTTTACTGCTTGTGCTTGCCCTTTAGGAAATAGAGCACTCTGAAAAGAGTCACTCTGAGAGTGAGATTCGCAGTATCTAAATTTGATAAATAAAAATAAATAAAAAGGGGCTGCTGGGAGACAAAAGAGCAGGGACGTATTGACATTTCACTACTTTTATTCCCCCTGGGTAAGTCTGGATTTTAGTGAAATATGCTTTAATGAGAATGGGAGGCAGGTATTGTGTTTGCTGGCAAATAGACAAAAAGGGAAGTCACTAAGCTTCTGGGACCTAGGCAAGAAGCAAAGTGAATTAGAACAAATTTTCTAAAAGTGGAAAGAATAGAATCTCATGTTTTAACACTGAACTGAGATGATTTGGACTCCTGTTATGCAGTTCTACAGGTGGAAAAATGCCTGGAGGCAGTAACATTAAAAACAAAACCTCTCACCTTTGGCTACTGCTTTTTTTCACCTCTTTTCATTTTTTAAGAATCTTTCAGTTGGTGCAGTTGATGATCGCTTCTAAAAACCTGAAGTTCCAGCAGCAAAAATGTTCTCCAACTTTCCAAGACGATGGGAGCACTGATAGCTGCCTGATCTTCTTAGGAACTTCTACCTTACCTCCTCTTTCTGGCTGCTTGTCATTTCTGAGATAGGCAATCTCCTAATCCTTAAAGTCTTTATTCTAAACATGACAGTTAGGCACAGAGGTGGCATTCAGTCGGTTCGGGCCAGTTCACACAAACTGGTAGCAGAAATCTCTGGTGGGTTTCTATGTTGTCCTATTTAGGCATGTTTTTGAGGCAGGGCACATGTGCGGAAGGCCAGGTACATATATGAAACGAGCATGAGTCGCAAACCAGTGGTAACAAAATGTGAAACCCACCACTGGTTACGCACCAGAGGTGGGTTCCTACCAGTTCGCACCTATTCAGTAGAACCGGTTCATCAAATCTACCGAACCGGTTAGAAGAGGTTCAACCAGTGGACCCAGAAAGCAGGCCGCACCTACAGAAGAGGTTCCAAAATTTTTTGAAACCCACCACTGGTCCTTGGATATGATTATTCTACACTATCATGCTCATATTTATAAAACTCAGTGCCTCTGTGAAAGGTAAGGATGACTACTGCGTTTGTGGTGCAATCAGAACATTGCGTGTGTTGAAGTTGTTTTAACGCAAACCAATGATGCCTTTTAAAAAACAAGTTTACATCATATTCTTATGCATGCCAGTGCTGTGTGTGAGGTAATTTAAGGTGGTTTTGACAAGTGTCGTCGGTATCTTCATATCCGGTCACATGGGCGGCAAGCCACTCCCACCAGTCACATGGGCGGCAAGCCACTCCCACAACGGAGGCCACACCCACAGAGTAGGTTCGAACAATTTTTGAAACCCACTACTGTTACGAACCTACTGTATAGCACCACAACCTCTGGTCCATGTACCTACTCTGGTTTACAATGACCATTAGCGGTTTTTCAAAGATTCAGATAATTTCCATCTGCTTGGAGATGCTAGGATTTGAACATGGGATGTTTTATGTGCAGTGTATATATACTATCACTGGGCCATGGATCTACCTCCTTCAGTATATCCACCAGCATCTCAAACACAAAAGTCATCAAGGGAATTGATTCAAAGAGAGAAGCTGCCCACTAAATAAATGGATGCTTTGGTCAGATGGTTTGGTTATTTAGTTTCATAGCAATTAACCAGATTCAGCAAGGATAAAGCTTTTATGTTCAAGAACATTTGCATGTGAACTTACACAGCAGCTGGCTGTGATTGCCTACTGATGCTAACTTTGTAGACACAAAAGATTTTAGATTTTAATCATGAGAGGAAATTTTGAGGAAAATGCTGCTGCATTAATGATATAAGCAAGAATTACAAATCAAGTCATTTTAGTCCATAGTCCATCTTGCTTACTCTTGCTCCCGCATAAAAGCATTGTTAATGGGTTTTTATAAAGGCTTTATTTTATTACTATATTCCAAAATAATTTGTTCCCTCTCCTCCTTCCATGTGTATTTCAGTTAATCTTGCATCTATAAATGATTATTTCATTTCTCTTGGATGTATAATCCAGACATACTGATTCAGTAAATATATGAAAGATTTTTGGGGGGAGGGAAGGTAATTTAAATGATATTAATGAGAACAACTGTTCAAAATTAGTCACCTTCCAATCCATATTGTCATTTTTCTGCAGCCTGAAAATAAGATTCCCAATCTGTAGATACTGGGGATTAGAAGAATATGAACCAAGATGGTGTGGTTCTGCTTTGCATTATTTGACTAAGTTTCTGCAAAATTGTCAACCTGCTAATTATATTTAAAAAATTAGGCAATTTCAAATGGATTGGTTTGTTTCCCTTTTGGGAACGTGTGTGTGTGTGTGTGTGTGTGTGTGTGTGTGAGAGAGAGAGAGAGAGAGAGAGAGAGAGGGAGGGAGGGAGGGAGGGAGGGAGGGAGGGAGGGAGGGAGGGGGAGAGAGAGTTGTTTTTATTTCCCAGCCAGCTCCCAATGTCAAGGTTCCAAATAATATCCAAAAGTAAATCAGAGTCCAAGGCAAAGCATTGCTCAAAATTCCAATTTATTAAGAGAGCCATGTTGGCACATCTGGGAAAACCTGAATCTGAAAGCTTCCCGGTTTTCCCCACCCAGTTGAAAGTTCACAATCTTGCCCCCATATCCACAAGTCCATCACATGGTCCAATCTTCCACTGTCATGCTGACAGTTCCACCCATCCAATTCCGATCAGGTGCAGAGGTACAGAAACAAAAAATGACCTTGGCTTTCTAGAAAGAATTTTGTTGTGGCTACATAGAATCTGACTCCTTGCAATCTCCCCTTCCATTTCCCCACAATAAAAAATGCATATCAGAATAATAGAAAGTGTGGCAGGCCAAAGACCCCAAAGAAAAGATGGCTGCAGGCCTGACACCCAAGCTGTGTCCCACCAGGTTGCCAACATGGCCATTAGAGGCAAGAGTAAATTAACGTATCACCTCTGACCCAGTGGTGGGTTCTGGATCCTGTTGCAACCGGTACGCTGTGACAGGGCCGAGTGTCTGCCACATGCACATGCACTGCTCATGCATGCACACCCACAGCCCATGACGCTCCAGCTGCTCGGCGGAGAGTCACGCAGGCACCATATGCTGCGTGCACATGCACAAATGGCCCAGTTGGGTCAAATACAGCTCAGGAACGCAGGTGGGCGCGTGGGCCCACCGAAGCACCGTACTGGAATAGTGTCTGCTGCTCCCAGCAGGCACCTGTATGCCCGTACCGGGGCATACCGCCTTCAACCTACCACTGCTCTGACCCAATTGTAGATCCAGACAGCAAATGATAGGATATGTATTGGACTGTTTAGCAGCATTATTGCTAAAGAATCCATGGGAGTTAGTTCCTCTCTTCACTGATAGAAACTGTAAATTTAGGTGGAGAAAGACACCTGTAGCAGGAAATGGTGCCAACAAGCCAAGCTATGCTTTAACTTCAGAGAAATTAGAGCATTTAATATATCTAACTCATACTGAGTCAGGGTAATGCCCTATCACAGACAAATCTCTCAGGAGGAGGTTTTTTTTTTTTTTTAAAGAGTACCTATCCTCTGTGATTATTTAAGTTCTAATGCCACAGATAAATGTGCCAAATAGGTATTCTCCCGCTAAGCCATACATTTTTAAAACTAAGAGCACAAAATGGCCTCTTATTGATTAGCATTCAACCAAACCTGTCCTATGTTGTCCTAGGAGGGAAAAGGGAAGGTGGCAGAAAGCCATAACTTTTCTGCTAGTACCTTTATATGTGCTTTAATAAATGCAGTTTCTCTTCCTCTCTCCCCAGGAAAGGTGAGAGTTGATAAAGAAACTGAGACCAAGCGCACTGCAGTTGGACAACCTTGATGGGGAATTAGCAAAGGAGATTGAATCTAAAGACGTTTTTGATCATGAATAGCATATAATTCTTCTTCTTTGCCAGAGGCATTCTGAAAAGGGCAGCAGGTTCAGTCAGTCAGTGCGCAGGCAGAAAGTCCATATTGGAGAACAGCACTTATGCTTCTTTGATGCTTTCATATCTTTTTGCCTGTGGTCACATGGATATATATTTTTTTTGTACTTTAGAAGCTTTTATGCTGAGCAACCTGGGTGCATTGTGAAAAGATTTTGAGTAGGATAAGATGCAGTATAAGATTTTAAGTAAGCTAAGGTGTAGCATTTAATATTTTATCCTATGAGGCAGGTTTTGTTTTCATTCTGTTTTTAGAAAAAATGCCTGGTTCAAATAATCATCCAAACATTGCCCTTCAGGTTTGGTTTCTTTCTTTCTTTCTTTCTTTTTTTGCAAAGGTTACTTGAGTTTTAAAAATTAAGTAGAGAATGATTAATGCAAAATATTACATTCAGGTAAGTTTTTCACTAATTATGTTTGAAAGTAACTAAATTCAATTAGTGGTGAGCTGTATAAACCAAGACTTTCAATCAATATGTATAAATTAATGGAATGTGCTTGCACGAACACAAAACTTCCATATGAAATCATGGAAAGCGGATCCTTTGGATATAGTAGTGTGTTTGTGTATGTGTGTGTGTGTACAGAAATATTGGTTATATTATCAGTCAACTATTACCTGGCTCCAAAGTTGACAAGTGTAAAGCTAAGTATCCATTAAACTGTGGGAAAAAAGCTAAATATGCATTATTAAAATTAGCCAGAGTTTTTTCTTAATTTCACATTAACTGAGGAGAAACAATGTTTCAAAGGGGATTCATGCTAACTGCAATAAATATTTTTCTCTACCTCTGTAGTATCAGTCTCTGGGTAGATTCTTCTGTGTTTGAGCCAGGAAACCAAACAAGTTAAAGAGCCGAGGTGGCGCAGTGGTTAAATGCAGCACTGCAGGCTACTTCAGCTGACTGCAGTTCTGCAGTTCAGCTGTTCAAATCTCACCGGCTCAGGGTTGACTCAGCCTTCCATCCTTCCGAGGTGGGTAAAATGAGGACCCGGACTGTTGTTGGGGGCAATATGCTGACTCTGTAAACCGCTTAGAGAGGGCTGAAAGCCCTATGAAGCGGTATATAAGTCTAACTGCTATTGCTATTAATGGAGTTTGTAATTTATGCAATATTACATTTATCAGCTTTTGATATTTGTCACATAGCACCTAAATTCTACTTGCTATCCTTGTGAATGTGGGAATTTAATTTGTAATAGGAGTTTGTAATTTATGCAACTATTACATTTATCAGCTTTTGATATTTGTCATATAGCACCTGAATTTTACTTGCTACACTTGTGAATATAGGAATTTAAAAAGTGGATGATATGTATATATAAAGAGACAGGATTGTCCTGCTGATATTGGTTGTTAATTGCTGTTTTCTTAATGTGTTGGATTTCTGTAGATACAAATTGAATTAATAATATCTATGACTCTCTGGTCAGATTTCTGAACATATCCCTGCTGTTTATCTTGGTGAATTGGTTGATGTGGTGGTGAAGAGTTATGTAACATGCCTACAAATACTGGGACACAGATCTACTGATGACCTGAGTATTTGCTTCACCTTGTAGCTGGGTCAGAAAGTTTAAACTTTTCGCAAATATCTTCAACATTTGGTAAATAATTTTGATTTTGTGGATCCCAGAGAGGGCATTGGTAGTCTTTAAGAAATGCTACTCTAGGGGGCCTGATTGGACCATGTGATGGACATGTGGGCTAGGCAGGGACTTGAACTTTCTTTTGGGTGGGGAAGACCTGGAAACTTTCAGATTCGGGTTTTCCTAGATGTGCCAATATGCCATCTCTAATAAAATGGAACTTTGAGGAAACTCAAGCCTCAGAGTCTTTTTTCATTGGGGGTGTTACTTGGAACTCTGGCATATGTTTTGGGAAATATTTCTCTTAAAATGCAACCATTCTATGCCACATAAAATGCAATCATTCTAATTTATGCCAATTTTTATGGAGTTTTGAACTGTATTACAGTAATAAAAAATACTAGATTTTATTATCTAATGTGATTTGCCTTTCCTTAGATTTGACATGTATTTTCCATTATGAGTAGTTCTTTAAAATGAGTGTCTTTGTGGCTTATCTCTGTCACAACTTGGCTGAAGCTTCTTGGATAACAAGCGAAATGTCTTCCAAGAAAAACCAGAAAGTTCAGTTTCCTCTTGAAAAAGCACATTTGGGACAATGATGACCTGGATGACTGAGAATCTTCATAGACATACAGTATTAAATATGTCTAATTTGATGAAATGAAGGACTGGGGTGACATGATAGTACTGTTCCAATATTGAAGGTGCTGCGACAAAGAAGAGGAGGTCAACCTATTCCACAAACACTGAAGGCATAACATGTAGCACGGAATGGAAACTAATCAAGGAGAGAACCAAACCAACTTATAACTAAGGAGAAATTATCAGTGGAATGACTTGCGTCCAGAAGTTGTGGGTGCTCCAACACTGGAGGTTTTTAAGAAGAGACTGAACAACAATTTGTCTGAAATGATATAGGGTCTCCTGCTTGAATAAGTGGTTGGACTAGAAGACCTCCAAGGACTCTTCCAGCTCTGTTATTCTGTTATATTTGTTTTATATTCCTACTTAATTTTTTTCACAGTTCTGCTCACTAAATAGCATAATAAACTACCATGAATAGTTTAGTTGTTAAGGCTTAGTGTAAGACTGATTTGTTACTTAGTGTAAGTAACTGATTTGAGTACAGCCTCACCATTCAGAATAAAGGAGCATCAAAAGTGATGCTTCTTCTTTTCCTCTGTAACAAAGCTTTTTGTACTTTGACATTAGAAAAATGCATCGAATAGAAATGTTTGCATAAAGTATTGATGGTTACTTGAAAAATTAATATGCCAGCAAACCACTAAAAGTAAAAAAGAAATCAAAATGTCTATTTCAAATTTGATTAGAGTTGTACAAAACATGATACTTTTTTTTAATGAAAGGTGCATTTATTCATTTATTGCAATAACCTGTCTTTTTTTCTTTTTGCTAGAGTGGAGGTGAATTTTATTTCTGCCAAAGTTTTGTTTTATTAGAAGGTACCATAATGCATTTTCCTTTTAATTTTCTTAAATATGGTCAGAAATATTTAGTAAGAGGCAATACATGCATACTCAGACACAAACATACACAAAAGTATCAGCATGCCTTTACATCAATCCAGAAGTGATGTAAACTGTGATGCTAACCATTCCTTCCCATCAGGGGTGGGTTCCGGCAGTCACCACTGCCGGTTCACTTGTGGCCTCTTCACGTACTAACTTGCTTGATGCTCGCAGTGCAATAAAAATTGTTCTGCGCATGTACAGAAGCAAAAAACAAGATGATGGTGCCTATGGCACCACCCAAAGAACCAGTTTCGGGGCATGGCAGGCCTGGGTCAGTGCCGGTTCCAGTGACCTGGGCCGCCAAACCACTACTGGTTTAGCCGAACCGGTAGGAACCCACCACTGCTTCCCATACAACTTAGAATATTATAATTATTCAATGGAAGTCTGAGTGTTATGCAAACTTAATCTACAGCTAAGGTAGGAGGCAACCAAATTACCTTCAAGATATTTTGGACTATAATTTATTGAATTCCTTCTCATGAACCATAGTGACTGGAGCTGATAACAGTCAAATGCCAAAACATCAATAGCTAATGAATTAATCGGGATAGAGCTCTTCATTTATGTCCTGCTTTGGGTTAAAGGACAACTGAAGAATGTTGAGATAGGCCTTGGGATATTCCACCCTGGCATCTCTTATTTTTCGCTTTATAGTACAGCTTTACAGTTATAAGGATGATAGTTTACATGAACAAACTTTACATGCCTTAGAAAACTCAGAGGTAATCTTGAATGCAGAAGCAGTTGAATAAACATCAGCTCAATCCTGAGAAAAATGAGGGGGTGAGAAAGAAATTAAAGACAGCTCTCCTTTGATTCTCTTTGGTATAAGAGGAAGTAGAAGGAAATGTTGATAGTCTTTCAAGATTCTACAATAAAATCCCAGTAGTCTTTGCAGTGTGTTTTGTGACCTGCCTTACCTTAAAAAGCTTACACACAAGACCCTTTTCAATGCTCTCCTTGTTATGACTGACTTTAGCTTACACAAAGCTACTTTTCTCCCACTCCATGCTGCCAGCAAAATGGAGACGTCCTAATTCTATTTCAGAAATAGAATCAGGTGGAACTCTAAAGTAGAGGGAACAGTTTATACGTTGTTGAAAACGTATCTACAGAAAAGTACTATGAGACTATTCTTAAAATATATTATACTGTTCTGTTTAAAAATGGCTCTGACAATTTACATTAGTGAGTGTATTATTGGTATAATTCAACTTCAAATAAAGAACTTCACTTTGTAAATAAGGTCCGCTGCTTAGGTTTTCAAGAGAATTTTCTTGCTGCAGATAAGCTCATTGTTATATAGTGACTCATGCTATCAACTTATTTTATAATTACATGGGAAATTTTCTCCATCATACTTTTTTTTACAATCCTCTTGTAAAAACAAAATCTCTTGTTTTCAAGCTTTTGACTTTACTGATGGGGGTAACAATATTTGAATAGCAGAGCTATTTTTCTTTAAAAAAAGATCCCTTTCGAAACCTGAAAGGCAAGAATCATTCACTTCTTAAAAGTGCACTCTAATATGAAAATTCAGTAAACAGAGGTCATTGGCAAACAAAAACATTTCCTGAGCATTCATCTAGTATACAGCAAGAATACATTTCCAGTAAAATTCAGATACAGAATAAAAATAAAAACTCCAATACTATATTTCTAACTCACTAGTTAAGAAAAGAAACAGAATAACAGAGTTGCAAGAGACCTCAGAGGCCTTCTAATCCAACCCCCTGCTCCTGATAGCAGTGTTCCAATATTTGAGGGGCTGCCACAGAGAGGAGGGGGTCAAGCTATTTTCCAAAGCACCTGAAGGCCAGACAAGGAATAATGAATGGAAACTGGCCAAAGAGAGATTCAACTTAGAAATAAGGAGGAACTTTCTGACTGTGAGAACAATCAACCAATGGAACAGAAGTTGCCTTTGGAAGTTGTGGGAGCTTCATCACTTGAAACTTTCAAGAAGAGATTTGACTGCCATTTTTCAAAAATGGTGTAGGGTCTCCTGCTTGAGTGGAGGGGGGTGTTGGCTAGATGACCTGTAAGGTCCCTTCCAACTCTGTTAATCTATTAAAGCAGGAGACTCAACATTTCAACAAATTGTTGTCCAATCTCTTCATAAAAATCTCCAGTGTTGGAGCACTCACAACTTCTGGAGACAAATTGTTCCATTTATCAATTGTTCTGTCAGGAACAGCTACAACTGGTAAGCTCTCAAACTTCCTATGTAAGCTGATGACAAGAGAGATTTAGCATCCTTGTCCTTCTTTGGCAATGGGCTAGTTTTTTCACCTGGACTGGGAAAAGAAAGTACATTGTGTCATAATTCACAGAAATGCCTCCTTTATCAGTTTGACATATTTTCATGTCTGATGCAGAACAGGCATCCTTAACCCGAGACCTCAAAAACTATATACAAAATATGTACCTTGCAGCTGCCCTGTGTTTCTATGCTGAAATGAAGGGGAAAAACCAGCCTCCTCCAGATCCAGTATATAAATGGCCATGCTGTTTGGAATAGATGGGTGAGCCCACCTGCCACATTTCTAATTAATTATTAAACATCTAAATTTCAAAGACATTCAATGATATACAAAAAGAATGGCCAAGTCAGCAATAGAATAAATACACAAAAAGCAAAACAAACAAAACCCCACCCAAGCATGATTTTTTAAAATAATTATAATAGCATTCACTCCTTGATAATCGTGAACAGACATCAAATTTCAGGATAATAATAGACACAGCCATGTTTGTATAAGCTTCTAAAAGATCATGAGAATAGAGGCAGATTCATGAAATGTGCATTGCAGTAGACAGGTCATGAAGTAACCAGGATATGAGTGATTGTCTGAAGGACCCCCCACTATAGGGAAGGGTGCAATTGGTACACCAGATGGAACTTTGCAAATATCTTAAAGGCCACAGCTGTCACTTGCTCTTTAAGTAGGAAATGTGAATCCAACATGACTCATACTCCTGACTGGGGAAGTGGAACCCCAATCCAGAAGCAAAGATGGAAAGACAGTTTCAATAACCACAGCCACTCAAACTTGGTCAGATTGAGTCAGAGCTGATTCCACCCTCACCCATACAGCCTCCAAGGATTGGGACAAGACTTTGATAGGCTTGGTTGATTGTCAGGGGGGACTAAGGGATGGGGGGGCTCAAATCTCTTAATTCAATACCTGGAAGTTATGCAATCATGGATGAGAAGGAAAATTGAGGTGGAATTTGCAATCTCTTCTCTTCTTAGAAAAGCACAGTTTCTTTCATTCATTCATTCATTTTTCAAACTAGAAACTTTCACATTTTGCATACCCAATTTGTTCCTGATATCTGAAGTATGTTAAATATTCAGTTTGATTAAACAGGTTGTTAGCTACCTTTATGAGCAAGGACGATTAAATGGTATGAAATGTTCTGCCTTCCATAACATGCAACACTTTAGGCATCATGTTCCACTATGATCAACACTACTGTCTATCACGTTAGAATCACAGGCTATTTCAGTTTTTGTAAGAATATTTATATTTGAA
Source organism: Thamnophis sirtalis (assembly GCF_051295495.1). Classification (NCBI taxonomy): domain Eukaryota; kingdom Metazoa; phylum Chordata; class Lepidosauria; order Squamata; family Natricidae; genus Thamnophis; species Thamnophis sirtalis. The sequence continues at coordinate 76,033,705 of NW_028261386.1, read as the reverse complement.
GATAAATGCATTCTGCAACAAATATGAGTTAGTTTTTCTTGGGCCAATGCATTATGACACCAAAAACTCCCAGACTAATTATTCACATGCTGTATGTTAAATGCTAGAAGATTAGTTGCAGATTGACAGGACATGCTCCCAAAACTCTAAAATCATAAATTACAGATCATTGGTATAACAAACTGGATAACAAACCTTACAGAGTCTAATATTTTTTTGTCCCAGTATAAAATTTTAAGCCACCACAAATCACCTAAAGAAATGTTGAGGTAAAATAAAGTGGGAAACACCCCAATGCACTTCCAGGCATCTTCTCAAGCTCCACAGCCAGGGATATCAATGGCCTCAATAACACTGTAACAGTAAGGATGTTGTTTTTCCTTATTTATTATTCTTATACTCTTGCTGACCAGCTTTTTTACAGATTTTCCTGAAAACATTGTTAACAGAACAGATATCCTAGTTTTGACATTCTGCACATATCAAACCAATTCTTAGCCATACTTCTATGTGTGCATTTCAGCAGCCAAGAAAATAAGAAGACAGATTCTGTTTTCTAGCTATTTTCCACTCCTCACTAACCACTGAACCATATCCCCTAACATTCCAAGGTCTTGTGATTACAGAACAGGCAATCACTTTGAGCTCAGAGATTTCAAATTAACACATGGAGTGAGGAATGTTGCTGGCCTTACCTCTTACTTGTACTGTAAGGCAAGAGGCCTATCTGATCCTCATCCCATCTTGATATCAAATGTACAGTCAAATTCATTAAGGGGTATAGTATTAATGTGTAATATCATTTGAGATGTTGTCCAGTTGCAGCCTGGATCTTTAATAGGAATATTAACTCAGAACCTACTATGGTGGAGAAGCAGCATATTTCCTTCTGCTAGTAGCACAAAAAGTCCTGTGCATAAGTGCCTCGTTGCAACAAAATTCATGTATGTCTTCATTCTCCTTCACATGTATGTCTTCATTCTCCTTCACATCGAAAACTAAACAATTGCATGGACAAAGCTCTAACAGATCATATCAGTTGTTCTAGCACAGTAAGATGATTTTTTCTGAATGAGAGAGGGGAGGAAGTTGTAGGTGACTTTTCTAGCAGTTGCTGCTGTGGTCCCCAACTTTTGATTTTTGCTTCAGCACCAGTTCTGGTTCATTTGGGATGAAATAAAAACAACAAAACGTGGCTATTAAGTGCTATTAGACCATTATTAGAGGAAAAACCTTCTCCATTATATAAAAGGATTCCTTTTTAAAGGAGTAGGGACTTTGTGTAGGGACTTCTTCAGTCAGAAACACTTGGGAAATTCTGGGATTAATACTTAAGTAATTCCAATGTACCTAGTTAAACAATAACAAGATCAAGAATGTGTTTGGATAATAATATGATTCACATGTGTCTTGATATCCAGAGTGTAACATTTCCTCACTTATCTGAACCCCATGTCTAATATTTTACTCCTGCAAGTGGATAAATCTCTTAGCTAGATTTATTCTCTGGTGCATCCCAGTGAGTTGATGAGTCCCCTGCGGTTGAATTACTTCAGAGTGATTCTCAGGAAGGGCATGGTTCTGTCTTTTTGCTCACCTTCTCAAAGACTTGATTCTGTTAGACTCTCAATGATCCTTTCATGCCGTTCACAACTTGGCTAAGGAAAAGAGACTGCTTAATTGCCTGGTGCTTAAAAATGAAATAGCAAACCTTCACTTGCTTCACAATCACTCACTTCACAAACCCTAAGACATTGCTCTTTACATGACAATGCCTTTAATAATAATTTTCCATTACAAGCTTTAGAGTTTTAAAATTAGAGCAGGTATATTTTCCCCCAGTGAGAAATATTCTTGCCAACATGAAAGAGTAAGAAAAAATATATTCATGAAGTTCTGGTAGAAATAAAACTGTAGAAAATTTACTTTGGAAGATACATGTATTTTAGCTATAAGATACATCACTGTACCCATAATTGCCAAAGGGGGAAAACTAGTTTGATTCTACTTAAGTTCTTACAGTCTTGTAGCACAAATCATATCTCGGTCCAAAATCATGCCTACTTATAAATATATTCTATTAATTTAGAACACACATGCAAAGGACTGAATGCTTAATCAAATTTACATATTGTTTCACATTAGGTGTTGTATTTGTGAGTTCATAGAGTCATATTCAGTAAAACAAGCCATTTTATTTTAAAAGTATTAACTTTCCTGCAAAGCCATGCTGCTTTGAGTCTGATCAACACTGGATTAAAAATGAGAAGAACCATCCTCCAGCTTTTCCATATGGATGCATTAATACTTTGCACATGTGTAGGCATGTCTTGCCTCACACTGCATGGTATGTAGTCATGCCATTAGATGTAAAGGAAAGTAAAAATAGTAATGGCATTTAGACTTATATACCGCTTCCCAGTGCTTTACAGCCCTCTTTAAGTGGTTTACAGAGTCAGCATATTGCCCCCAACAATCTGGGTCTTCATTTTATTGACCTTGAAAGGCTGAGTCAACTTTAAACCAGTGAGATTTGAACTGCCAAATTGCTGCCAATCAGTAGTCAGCAGAATTAGCCTTCAATACTGCATTCTAACCACTGCACATGTAAGCAGAAAGCGAGGAATACGTATGTAAAAAGAATAATACTTATGTCTCTAATTAAATATATACTCCTTTTAATGGCATGTCAGTATAATTCACTAGGTTTTTGCACTTTCCAGTTCAATGCAGTACACCATTGCTTCAACAATAGTGTGTTCATTTAACTGCCTTAATTTCAGGGTAGTATCTTATTGTTTTGTGAATTCCAGATCTGAGCATCTGGTATCATTTTCCCATCGTTTTAGAGATTCTATATAAAGAAAAGCAAGGACACAGCTCAGGTTTCATAGAATCTAAAACAAAGAACCAGTCTCTGCAGTTGTTATACAATGCAATACATGACTCAGACTGATGTCCAGCTAGTGGCTCATGCTTTTAAAGCTTTATAAGTGTAAAGATGAGTGTTGGGACAACAGCTGATGGCTATTACCAGGAGTCAAAGGGATGCAGAACTCTTTCCAATTGGTTGTCTCTCTGTCAAAGTGTTCACTGGTAGGACTTAAGTCTTTAAAAAAAAAGATGACAGACAAGTGATTCCAGGATACAGAAATCGATTTAAGTACAGCAAGAAAAATGATCAACCAGTGACATGCAGTCAGGGGAGGCAGGGCCTCACCACTATCATGATGAAAAGAAAAAGAAAATTAAAAGGAAAAAGGCAGAGGTAGTTGCTGCCAGAGTCACAGTGGATGACTCTGGTTAGTGCTTAACTGCAGGGGGAGGCGAGAGAATCACGGGCCTCCTTTATTCTAGCTTTATGATTACTTGAGCAGAGTTAAGCAAGGGTTAAAAGGCGAAAAATTCCTTATGCAAAGGAGGCACGTGATTCTCTCGCCTCCTCCTGCAGAGGGCACTTTTTTTAGAGGCTTTTTTAAAACAGTTAAGCAGAGTCATTCACGTGGTGACTCTAGCAGCAACTATCCTAGCCTGGCTACACCAGCTCTTGCCTTTTTCTTTTTGCATTTTCATCGTGGTGGACAAGAGGAGTTGAAATCCTCTGACTGACACAGCTGGAAAAGGTATGTGGGTCGGAGGGAGGGGGCAGGGGGGAGGAATTGTAATTTGTTTTATTATAAGTAATTTGTGTGTGTGTGTGTGTGTGTGTGTGTGTGTGTGTGTTTTACCCGCCTCTGCTGGCGCGCGGGCTGCACTTTTTATTTTTTAAAGCCATGCCACCTTGGCCCGCCATAGAGCAAAACATGTCCTGGTTTATGGCTGGGAGGCACGCCGGCACTTTAAAGTGCATGCTGCCTCGGCCCGCCATAGAGCAAAACATGTCCTGGTTTATGGCCAGGAGGCACGCTGGCACTTTAAAGTGCATGCCGCCCCCCAGGGCCCAGCCATACTCATGAGCGCGGCTTGGGACGGCGAGCTCTCTGGTGGTGGTGGTGCTGGTGGTGGCAGCAGCAGCAGCGACGGCAAGAGCCCCGCCGCCCAGCCGGATTCACCAAAAGCGGCACCAGCAGCAACAAGACATGCTCAGGGAAGGGAAACCCAGAGCCGGCTGCCTGGATTTGTGCTCCAGCCGCTGCCGCCGCTTCTGCTACTGCTGCAGCCACTAGAGACTCCTTCCACTCTGCCGCATGCATGGGATGGGGAATGAGCATGCGAAAGGAGGAAAAGGAAAGGGCGACGGCTTCAGGACCCAGCGACCCGCGGGAGCACTGGAGGAACAGGCCAGAGGTTGGGGTGGAAAAGATTTCTTCGCCTCCGTCTCACCCTCCAGCAGCTTAAAGGGGCAGGACCTGGTTACCAGGCAGCCGGCGCTGCGGTGGCAACCACGTTACCACGGGCTTTGTTACAGACACACCTGGGTTCGACCCGAGAAGCGCCGCCTCCAAAGGGCTGTCACCTGAGGCCGCTTTGCCTCATTTTCTCTGCCCCGCCAGGTTGCGGGAAAATGAGCAGCTCGATTCTCCGCTCTCATTTTTCTCAGCCTCCGCGATATTGGTGTATGTGTGTGTGGGGGGGTTAAACCATCGCCTTGTGCCAGAATTGATAGGAAATAAAAGGCTGAATTGTTTTTAGCCTACTTACCTCCCCAATATGCAAAAGATCACTTGGAGTTAAGTAAGACCTTTAAATGATATTTTAGACATATTTTTTTTTAGACATTTTATTAAGATTTATAGGCCGCCCTTCTCCCTGAGGGGACTCAGGGCGGCTTACAATCACATTATTTGCTTCAAAACGCTTAAGAAATTTGGTTTCCCTTCCCTTTCAAGGAAGGCTTGGCGTTTAACTAGTTCTAATCCATCTCAGTAACAGATGATATTTCTTCAGGCAACTGGCAAACTATGATTTAGGTTTAAGGATTGGATTCTGAAACGTTTTGCTAAGATGGCATATCTGCCAAATCAAGGAACAAAATCATGCCCCTTCCCCCAAACAATTTTGTCCTGTTTAGTTTTGTTCTGTTCTTGGTTATTTTCTGTGAGTTTGTATTTTATCCCTCGAATAAAAAAAAAATGGAAAAAATATGTGAAGTTACTTAGACTGATATACTAATGGTAACACATCTTGTTTACACATCATGATCAGTTCTACTATGGATTTATAGATCACAATTGGTGTTTATACAATAGGTTAAGCCAAAAACAAATCATAGATTAGTTGATTGAGCCAAACCAATATGTCCCTTGATTTATACTTTATAACAAAATGAAGCCCCTTTGCCTTAGTACATGTTCATACATCTTATTCAGCCCTAGGCAAATGAAAGATTATTTCACTACTTGATATATGGAAAAGAGGAAGTCGCCATGAAGTTTCAACACACATTAACTTGCTGTCAGGAATCTTTCCAATATCCCACAAAGAAGACATAATTTTTTGTTAATTTATTTAAGCAAACAGTTGAAGTTCACGTGTTTTGGAATAGATTCTTCTACATATAGCTCACATTTCTTAATTTAGCTGATGATACTTCTGTTAACATTAACCCATTGTAAAAATAACAGCAATTGAATGTTTTACCACAATCAACACATTACATGACTGGAGTAAAGTTAGCGGCAGGGCAGCTTTTGCCTCTTGAAAGCAGGCAAAAGCCGCCCTGCTGCCCTGGCGCTATGTCCGAAATAGAGGCGGGACGCCTCTATGTTGGACAGGGCATCCCGCCTCTATGTCGGGCATAGCGCCGGGGCGGCAGAGCAGCTTTTGCCCACTTGCCTCACCAGCCATAAACCTCACCACACATCACTGTGATCAACCAATCAGTTTGCCACGAATTGCAGCCTTGCATAGTGCTCCTACAATTCTATACCAAACCAATGTCAGAACATTGAATCTTTTTAAAAAAAAATGTTTAATTTAAAACAAACACAATCCTTCTTTACATGCTGTAGAAAGTGTATCAGTCGGTTACAAAAAGATTTTTGTGCATCTCTTCCACAGTCAACAAACATACTTCATATTAACTCAAGAATTTTAACAAATATTTAAACATGTCACCATCATCATATCTCCATTTTCATTTGACTATAATTATTTAAATGTCCTTCATCATAAAATACACCAAAGTTTAATACATAACCACATTGAACATTGAATCTTGAGACACATACCGTGTTTCCCTGAAAATACGACCTACTCAGAAAATAAGTTCTAGCTTAATTTTACATGTGCACCCAATATAAATCCTACCCCCAAAAATAAGCCCTAATTAAGACCTACCCAGTCCAGGGAGGGGTGGGTGGAGCTGCCCTACTGCTCGCCTTTGCATAGTTGCAGCGAGGCCTCCCACACACCTCAGCCCATTTCTTCTGTGGCCGATAACAGAGCTCCGCATCGATCGGTTGCAGAAGCTCTGAAGAAAGCTTGTTTTTCGTGCCCGCCAAAGAAGTTCCTGAAGGCCACTGATGGCAAAAAGGAGGCCAGGGGTGGCACGTGCAAATGAGGTGAGTCAGTGGACAACCCCTCCCCCGAAAATAAGACCTGGTTCCTTTTTTGGTGGTGAAAAAATATAAGACAGGGTCTTATTTTCAGGAAAACACTGTTAGTTCCACCTTTTGTGGAACCTTGTAAAGAGAGAGAAACATGTTGCCTTCTTTTTGTCTAAAAGTAAAGCATCTGTGGGACAAGAGGGTCCAAATTGGATGGATGGAGCATTGCAATGCAAATCCAACTCCTTCTGTACATGCATTGACTACAATGCATGTATGTGAGGGCAGAGCTTGCTTTGTGATGTTCCATACCCCATCTTGCAGATTTGGAACTCAACCCCAACCCTTCCTAGATGCCACTGCCAAAAGGCATTTCAAAAACTTTAACAGGATAAGAATCAAGATGAAGATTTAAACTGCTATGATGAACCTTTCGAAAACTCATAGACTTAGTTACACTCACACCCACATCCTCTTACTAAGTTCATATAGAGTGAAAATGTCTAGAGTAATGTTCATATTAAAACATTACACTATTACATGCTTTGTTGATGCTGACTTATAGTGCTCTTATAAACCTATCATTAGTAAGTGACTTATAGCTTTGCATTATCTAGAAACTCAGGCATTGTGGCTTACTCAATAAAACAAAAGTAAAACAAACCATTGTAAAGCGTGGGATATGGACTTAGTTATAAAATGGATAAAATAGGTTCCACATACATTGCATAGCAAGAAATATACATGTGTTTCTGAATGGCTGATATTAATTCAAATTGCAAGGGGTTTTTTGTGCTGCACTAAAAAGAAAATTGGGGGGAAAATGCTTTAGGAAAAAACATGATAGCATCTGTAATGGTTAAATCTATACAATTTAATGGGAAAGCCAAATCCTAAAGTCAAGCTCTAATCACATTTTCTATTTTAAGGTTGCAATCTAAATATTTACTAGTGTCCTCATTGACATTTTACATTACTGCACAAGCAGATTTTATAAAGTATACTACCATTATAGCAAAATCCTAAGGGATAAAAGTATCACATGCTCAGGAGATTATAGCAATTGGATTCTGGTTATCAGAACATTGTAAGGTTATTCCCAGGACAGAGAAATATCCAGATGAATTTGTACTTCTAATCATAGATTAGATTTGGGATTACATGCCATAATCAAGGATTATCTTGAGCAGGTTTTCCTCCAAGAAAACCTGAAAAGCTATGAGGAAAGATGCTGGCAAATTAACCAGCCTTATCCACAATATCAGCTAGGATTCAGACTATGTCCTGGAAGAGAGTAAAGGAGAAAAGTATTTAACCCTCAATCACAGACTGGATGCTGTTTTTATATTGTGTTAAAATACTACACATTTTATCAACCATGATGATTTAAAATTGGTTTTCCAAAAAATTTCAAATTGGAAATTGATTTTTCATTTACTTTAATAATGAATGTAAAATGTAAAATAATCAATAAATGAAAAAAAAAAAAGTACTACAATATGTTTCTCTTAATCCGGGGTTCCCAACCAGGGGTGCAAGACGATTTTCCAGGGAGTGCAAAAACCTGGGTTTAGACGTTTCAAAATTATAGTGTATATGCATAATTGTATGCATATAATTATTTACTTTTGTAAGGGGAGGGAGAATATATCAGAACCGTTATAAGGGTGCGGGGTATAGAAAAGGTTGGGAACCCCTGCCTTAATCAGTAACCATTGTGGTAAAACAGATACATGCTTGAGTCCTTCAGATTCATGATAATTTTTGATGGTCACTATAAGTTAATGAAAGGCAGTCTGATGTCGTGGTTAAGGGTTCAGGCTAGAAAACAGAAATCTAGTCTTAGGACCAAACGTGGCTGCATAACCTTGGGTCAATTACTTTCTTTCAGCCCTAGGAAAATGGCAATGACAAATCATTTCTGAAAAGCCTTGCCAAGAAAACTGCAGGGACTTTTCCAGGCCATGTCTGAAAATTGGACATGACTGAATGAAAGAAAGAAAAAATATTAATAGTCTCTTACCGCTATTTCTCCACTGCAGTTTTGGTAATGACAAATACCATTGATGCTGTTTGGAATCAAAACATCTTCCCAGGAAGATGGATCCTTTGAAAAAGAGAAATGGAGAATAAAATCAAAACTCAGAGGTAAAAAAAATAATTGATTTTTCTTTTAGAACTTACTTAAAAGGCAGAAAGAAATTAAAAGGACAAACCAGATGCTTTACCAAAGTAATACAAAAGAAAAAATAAGAAAATGTATAGCAGGAATAAATAGGCTAATTTATATCTGTCTGATCAGGAGAAAGTATATTCAATCACCAGTGCAGTCAAGGTTTTCTATTGTTCTACAATTAAAAAAAATGTTTTTTCATTGTAATGTTCTACATTCTACAACATATACACTATATTGCCAAAAGTATTCGCTCACCCATCCAAATAATCAGAATCAGGTGTTCCAATCACTTCCATGGCCACAGGTGGATAAAATCAAGTACCTAGGCATGCAGACTGTTTTTACAAACATTTGTGAAAGAATGGGTTGCTCTCCGGAGCTCAGTGAATTCCAGCGTGGAACTGTGATAGGATGCCACCTGTGCAACACATCCAGTCATGAAATTTCCTCGCTCCTAAATATTCCACAGTCAACTGTCAGCTGTATTATAAGAACGTGGAAGTGTTTGGGAACGACAGCAACTCAACCACGAAGTGGTAGGCCACGTAAACCCATCCAACATCAGTGTGTGACCTCACAAATGCGCTTCTGGAAGAATGGTCACAAATTCCCATAAACACACTCCTGAATCTTGTGGACAGCCTTCCCAGAAGAGTTGAAGGTTTTATAGCTGCGAAGGGTGGAGTGATGTCATATTGAACCCTATGGATTAGGAATGGGATGTCACTTACAGCATGCGCGAGAACGGGAATGGCCGCCGAGCTCTAACGCTCCGGCTACCGAAAAGAAACAGCGGAAAATTCCAGGCGACGAGGACCCCGAATATGACAACAGAGGGGTCCTCGCAAACGATCAGCTGTCAGGCTTCCAGGGAAGGTAACTTTCTAAGGAGGGGGCTACCTTCGGGTGGCCCCGGGACGGCGTTACCTCCCTCGGTGACTTTTCTTCCGATCAGCTGGGCGGCGGCGGTGGCGGCGTTGCGCGAGCGGCGGCGGCTTCGGCCCCGCTGCCTCAGGAGGCTGCCCCGCTGCCTTGGGAGGCTGGATCCGGACTTTGAAGTGCCTGTTTGGTTTGGAGGTTTATTTTTCTACCCTCACCGTAATCCTGGTGCCTGGCATTACGGCCCTATTGACGGCTCCCTCTTGAACAGCTGGGTGGCGGTGGTGGCGGCGTTGCATGAGCGGCGGTGGCTTTGGCCCCGCTGTCCCAAGAGGCTGCCCCGCTACCCTGGGGAGCTTGATCCGTGCCCTGATCAAAGGGTAAGGAGCTGCATGGAAGTGCCTGCTCGGTCTGGAGGACTTGGTCTTTATCCCCACCACAATTCTACTGTTTTGTATTGCGGCCCTGTTGACTGCTCTTTCTCCCCTTGGTACGACATCTCCTTTGGGTTCTACTGCTGCTTTCACTGGGCCTTGCAACGTTTTATTTACCATCTACCTTCCTGGATTGTGATCCCAGGTCTGCAACAACAAACTTTTTATTGTGTTGGGTACCATCTGCTGCTGTTGCTGCCTCAGGAGTGCCACGTCAGGCAAAACCGTCTACCAGACCATCTTGTATTGGACACCATTACCCCGGAAAGGCAGCATATGTGGTCCTCTGGCCCCCTCCAGTGGCCATTACTGGCGCTTCCTCTAGTTCTAGGCTGGTTTCATCATTTTTTCCACCTCTACCGCCTTCTTAATTACCACCTACACACTCCACTTACAATTATAGCCATAATTACATCTGCCGGGCCTCTGCACATACGAACTAACTGCATCCAGCTGGTTAATATTATCTTTTATCGTCCAAGGGAAACCATCTTAACTGCCCAGACTTTGCCTTTACTGACACTATTGATAAATCGGACTTTAACAGCTTTAACAATTTCTTCTAATCGCCTGGACTTTTTGGGACCTTCCCAAATACATAAGAGGGGACGAAGGCTACTCCCCCTTCTATATATACTCTTTTATAAGATCTACGGACGCTGCGCAAACTTTTAAATGGTATGCTGAGTGCATGGGATTGAATGTGTGAATTGGATGATCCCACTTTTTATTACCCTATGACTCTTGTATTTTATGTGTTTTAATTATCACGTGGGGACTGCTTGAGTGTATAAATGAGTGTGCTTGATTCGGAGGACCTGCCGGGAGTTGCGGGGGCTATGGGGGTGGCTGAGGGGGCTAAAGACACGGGAGAGGGTCGGGGTATTGCGGTCGTGACAGGGAGGGGCAGATACGGCGGGGACTCTAGGGCAGGCCATTACCGGGGAAGGAGGGTTCGCTACATCACAGAGATCCCTCCTTCCGGCCCTAGGAGTCCCACTCCAAGACCAGATGGTGTAAGTAATCAGGACCCTGGTCTCAGGCTGTTGTCGCTAAATGCCAGGTCTGTTGTACATAAAGCACCTCTCGTCCGGGACTTAATTTTAGACGAGAGGGCAGACCTGGCATGTATTACTGAGACCTGGCTGGGCCCAGAGGGAGGAGTCCCCCTTGTAGAACTGTGCCCAGAAGGATTTCAGGTGCTGCATCAGCCGAGAGCCCAGGGAAGGGGTGGGGGTGTGGCCGCTGTTATCCGGGAGTCGTTAGTTCCTCGTAGGGTCCCTGCTCCGGAGATTGTCGGGTGTGAGTCTTTGCTGTTAAAGTTGGACCTCAAGGGTCAAGTGGGTTTGCTGCTAACGTACCTGCCTCCCAACAGCGTTGCAGCAGCCCTCCCCTCGCTCCTCGAGTCAGTAGCCGAGCTGGCAGTTGAGTTCCCTAGGCTGATGGTCCTGGGGGACTTTAATCTGCCGACGCTCGGTGAAAACTCTGATGGGGCGCAGGAGTTCATGGCTTCCATGACAGCCATGGGCTTGACTCAAGTAATTCGAGGCCCAACCCATTCGGCGGGACACATGCTTGACCTTGTATTTCTCTCGGAGCAGTGGATGTGTGATCTTGGTCTGAGGGGGAGTGACATCGTACCCCTGTCGTGGTCAGACCATTGCCTACTGAGGCTCGACTTCCGGAGGCCAAACCCCCACTGTAGGGAGGAGGAACCGACCAGGTGGTTCCGCCCCAGGCGTCTTATGGAGCCAGTAAGGTTCCAGACAGAGCTTGGGGTTATTCCTGATACTCTCACCCACAGTCCGGTAGAGACTCTGGCTGCTGCGTGGCACTCGGCAGCGTCAGAGGCCCTCGACCGGATTGCGCCACTGCGGCCCCTCCGAGGCAGCGGATCCCGGAGACCACCTTGGTTCACCGAGGAGCTCCGGGAGATGAAGCGCCGGAGGAGATGCCTAGAGCACCGTTGGAGGTCCGATAAGTCCGCATCGAACCGAGCAATGGTAACCACCTGCACCAGGGAATATACTAGGGCACTTAGGGCAGCTAAAAGATCACATATAGCCTCCCTGGTTGCGTCCGCTGAGTCCCGTCCAGCCGCCCTGTTTAGGATAACCCGCTCCCTGTTGAACAAAAGGGAGGCGGGGGAACCCTTGCAGGGCAGAGCTGAAGAATATGCCCAATTCTTAGCGGACAAAATTGCTCGGTTTCGGACGGACTTGGACTCCACACCTGCAGTTCCAGCCGAGACTCAGAGGGACCAAGTTCAACAGCTCTGGGTTGAGTTTCAGGAGGTTACCCCCGGGGATGTGGACAAGGCCATGAGAGCTGTGAGTTCCTCCACCTGTGCTTTGGATCCGTGTCCCTCATGGCTGGTTTCTAACTGCAGTGAGGTGACACGAGGCTGGATCCAGGCGGTAGTAACCGCCTCCCTTCGGGAGGGGAACTTCCCCGCCGCACTGAAGGCGGCGGTGGTGAGACCCCTCCTGAAGAAGTCATCCCTTGATCCAGCTGTCCTTAATAACTACCGCCCGGTCTCCAACCTCCCCTTTCTGGGGAAGGTTGTTGAGAAGGTGGTGGCCTTCCAGCTCCAACGGTCCTTGGAGGAAGCAGACTATCTAGACCCCTTCCAGTCAGGCTTCAGACCCGGTTACAGCACTGAAACCGCCTTGGTCGCATTGATGGATGATCTCTGGAGAGCCAGAGATGAAGGACATCCCTCCATCCTGGTCCTCCTTGACCTCTCAGCGGCTTTCGATACCATCGACCATGGTATCCTTCTGCGAAGACTGCGGGAGGTGGGAGTGGGAGGCACCGTGTTACGGTGGTTCTCCTCCTACCTCTCGGACAGGTCGCAGTCGGTGTTAGTAGGAGGGCAGAGATCGTCCCCAAGGCCCCTAAAATATGGGGTGCCGCAGGGTTCGGTCTTATCCCCCCTACTATTTAACATTTACATGAAACCGCTGGGAGAGATCATCCGTAGGCACGGGATTAGATACCATCAATATGCGGACGATACTCAATTGTATCTGTCCGCCCCGTGCCAAATCAATGAAGCGGTTGACGTAATGGACCGGGGACTCGAAGCCGTCATGGACTGGATGAGGATTAACAAGCTTGTGCTCAACCCAGAAAAGACCGAGTGGCTGTTGTGTTTTCCTCCCAAAAATTCGGCCATTAATCCAACACTCAGGCTGGGGGGTCAAATTCTACACCCCTCAGAGAGGGTTCGCAACTTGGGAGTCCTCCTGGATCCACAGCTGTCATTCGACCATCATATAGCAGCTGTGACCAGGGGGGCATTCGCCCAGGTACGCCTGGTGCGCCAGTTGCGACCCTACCTGAACCGGGAGGCTCTCACAACAGTCACTCGGGCCCTCGTGATCTCTAGGCTGGAATACTGCAATGTGCTCTACATGGGGCTGCCCTTGAGGAACATCCGGCGACTTCAGCTAGTACAGAACGCAGCCGCGCGAGTGATCGCGGGTGCACCCCGATTCACCCGCATTACACCTATCCTCCGCGAGCTGCGCTGGCTACCTGTCGATCTCCGGATGCGCTTCAAGGTGCTATTGACCACCCATAAAGCCCTACATGGCAGTGGATCTGGATACTTGAGAGACCGCCTTCTGCCAATTACCTCCCTACGGCCTATAAGATCTCATAGGTTGGGCCTCCTCCGCATCCCATCGGCCAGCCAATGTCGGCTGGCAACCACAAGGAGGAGGGCCTTCTCAGTAGCGGCCCCGACCCTTTGGAACGAACTCCCCGTAGAGATCCGTACCCTCACCACCGTCCAGGCCTTCCGCACAGCCTTGAAGAACTGGCTCGCCCGTCAGGCCTGGGGATAAGGACCATTACCCCGCCCGAATGTTGTATGCATGTTGCGTATTATTTTATTATGTGTTGTCGTCTTAGTACTGTATTGTATTGTATTCCCCTCTCCCTGGTTTCTGTGAGCCGCCCTGAGTCCCCTCAGGGAAAAGGGCGGCCTACAAATAAAATCAATTCCAATTCCAATTCCAAGTTCATATGCGAGTAAAGGCAGGTGAGCAAATACTTTTGTCTGTCTGTCTGTCTGTCTGTCTGTCTGTCTGTCTGTAGCTCTACCTAGATCTAGATATATAGATATATAGATATATAGAGATGTGCACTCTTCTCCCAACTATGATTTCTTGTATGCAATTTGGACCTCAGATATATTGTAAAACTAATGCTAGAGTATTTTGTGAATTATATTCTCATGTATAATACAATGGATTTCCCATTTGTGTTTCACATCTTATTGTCTGAAAAGAAACTTGTCATGAATTTCTTCAACAGCATTTACCTTAGTTGCAAATATAATGAATGTAGAACATACGGCAAAGTGTACATTAAATGTATTATACCCATAAACAAAACAACAGAAATGTAAAATGAAAACATGTTCCTGTCAAAATAGCTCCTAAGGTTATACATCATATTCACTGGTGCAGCACATGCCATTATCATATACTTAGTCAGTGGTAAAAGATAACAACTGGCTTTTGATTCTTTTCCAAGCACAATCTAATATCTAGATTTGACCTTAGATGCTAAATGTCGGATTCAATATATATATATATATATATATATATATATATATATATATATATATATATATATATATATATATATATATATATATATATATATATATATATATATATATATATATATATATATATATATATATATATATATATATATATATTTCTTCCCATTGAAAACAACCCTATTTTTTTTATTAAGTTCATCACCATCATATTGTCCATATACTCTGTCTTTGCAAGTACCTTGCAGCTGTTTAAAAACTCCATCTATTAGTCTACCCATTTATGCTTCTAATCTATCCAGTTACAATTATTGAATTTTGGAGTCATCTTGCTACCAGTGTGGAAATTAAACATTAATAATTACTCTATTTTTTTTAAATGAAGCTGTATTAAGACCTGTATTTATAAATTTGTCACTTTAGACATAAACCCTATTATCTTGCACTGTCCCATATGAACACAATAAATA
This sequence comes from Thamnophis sirtalis, assembly GCF_051295495.1. Lineage (NCBI taxonomy): Eukaryota > Metazoa > Chordata > Lepidosauria > Squamata > Natricidae > Thamnophis > Thamnophis sirtalis. The sequence goes on along the minus strand of NW_028261386.1, from coordinate 76,018,682 downwards.
CAAAATACAAACACATTTGAATACTATCAACTTGATCAAAACAAAGATTAAAGTGCTTATTTGTGCTAAGGTTGAATATCAAAATAGATAACACATATCTATACTTCGCCTTTGTGTCCTGATCAGTGTACACTTGAGGACCTCATGGCAGTCTGACAGAATGCAATTAATGTTGCTAGTTTCTGGGCAAGATCTGTTTAACTTAATCTTGTATTTTATATTTTAAATTTTATATCATATGCCTTATTTTAATTGTGATGCTTCTGAATAAAAATCAAAATACAGTAATATGAAAGCTAAGCATTTCAATTATTGTGAGCAAAGTCAATTGATCTGTAATCAGCCAATCAACTATATTTTTGAAAGCTACAGTGAAGTAAACTATAAAAACTAGTTTACCATAATCAAAAAAGGGGGAAAAATAACCCTGCAAGATTATAAAACCACTACTGCTGTAATATCATTAGCCTTTTTGTTGGGGTGTATTAAGAGTTCAAATTGAGAACAAAAGCAGATTAGTCCATCCAAACTGAACTGGTATTGGTGCCAATTGAGCTGGTACAAGGAATTGAACTGGTACAAGCAAATTGAATTGAATGTAACCCCAAACAATACCTATCTAAATACATTGAAATTGGTGTTATTGACATTGTTGGCTGAATCTGTATTGAGTTTGAACAGGCATCAGATTTCTGTGAAATTTTGATCAATATACATATTTTACATAGGTCCATCAATGCATATTTAATTGACAGAGATTTATTATTATTACTCATAACTTTCTTCCACAATGTATTTGGTATAAACATGAACTTTCAATCAAATAATCAAAACTGAATTACAGTGCAAGACCAAATATAATAAAAGACAGCATATAACAGTATGAGAAGAATTTTTAAAATTGCAAGAAAACTCTAAAGCAACTAGCAACTAGTAATTAATAGCAGAAGGGAGGAAACAAACAGTTTCTAACAGCTATGGCTATTGATAAGAATTATGCAACTTTTTTAGAGGTTTTTGAGGAGTGGTGATCCAGCTTCCTGATAACAATGTTAATTAGTGTTATTAACAATTGGAATATGTGGCAAGGGTTCCTTTACATTGAGAGACAGGGAGCTCACTAATGAGTAACAGTAGATAAAACACTGAACTCCAAAGATGTAGAAAATATCAAAGAGTTTATTGTTCCCAGACTCTTAAGCATTCCGGTTCAAGGGTTGAAAACAAGCACAGGAACGTCAGCAATCCAATCCAGTCCAACTGAAAAATAAATTCTCAAAATAATTTCTAACAAAGGGGAGATGGGACAGGCAGATAATGAGGCACATTATCTTCTTTTGTTCCAGCAGACTCAAAGGGCATCCTAGCTTCAGCAAACAGGTAATTCCTTACTTGAGAAGACTCTGTTCTCTTCCTTTCCTCACCTAAGGAATTCCAATAGAGGAACCAACTCTATTTAATGCCTGACAATGAATCCTAACCAGGTAGCACAGACAGATGGGGCAGTCTGTTTATGCTAACCTTGATGAGGGTAATTTCATGCTCTTTCTCTACAAGCTTCTCTTTGTCTTCATATTCTAGTATCTGCTGTCTTTCTCTACCTCCTTCCCTAAATTCCCCAGCTGTTCTTTTGGCAGAACAGCTTAACCAGTCCTGATCCTGCAGGCACTTACAGTAATAAGCCATGGCTTATTTATGAGCGTTTTCCCTTCACCACAAAGTATGAGCAGTATGTGCAACTTGCAGGATTCTTCTATCCAAGTGTTATTTTGTACTCAGGAGAGGGTAAAACTACAGATTGAACATTACAATTCAGAGTTTAAAATATATATTTTTAACTTCAAAGACTGTCCGAAATTCAACCACAACTTTAAAGGAGACCTTTTGGCCGTGACTGGGAAACACAAGCAATTGCAAACCATGGTCTCCACTGTTATAGCAATATTGGATGAGTTTGGTAACAGCTCTCCTGAGGCCTGCTTGCCCTTAACATAACCCCAGATTCAGGATCACTAAACTTAAGAGAGTCACTTCAACGCAACCCCATGGTTGTAGTGACTCAAAAAACAAATGCTGTACTATCAAGCTTTTTTTACTGCTAGTAAAAGAAACGCCTAAAAATTATTTTATAAACATCAAAAAAGAACAAAAAATCACTCATAATTTGAACAACCGAAGAAGTACTTAGGAAAATGCTAAATTAATCAAGTGGAATAACTAAATTACATTTCTGACCCTTGAGATCATGGAAAAGGTCAACAGCAGAGATCAAGATGAAAAGTCATATGTCTGGCAGATAATTCAAACATGTAGATGGCTTGAAAAAGCTATCAATGCTTATATTCTTCCGCTGATATTCTCTGCTGATGAACACTGCTGACAATCAGTAAAATACATCTTTGAGCAGAGGTGGGTTGTTGGTTTGGCCGAACCAGTAGTAGCGGCAGTGGGAGGCTCTGACCACCCGCTCAGACACTTCTGCGCATGCACAAAAGCGTAGTAAAAATATTAGCAACCCATCTCTGTCTTTGAGCCTACTAATATTAGGAATGAGACAGAAAATATTAAAAGAAACAACAAATAAGCCAATTGTGGAAGACACATTCATTCAAAACATATTTTTAAAGTGAACAATTGTGATAATTGTACAAAATGAAAACCTATCTAGATTTTCTCCAGCATAGTTTCCACCCCCTACATTTTGATTGGTAATATTTATAAATATATGTTTATTCAGTGTTCCAAATATCCTTCAATGTTTCAGCAGCAAAAGCTGAGCTAAAATTTTAATTAGGAAAGGAGAAAGACCACAGTTGGGGGGGGAAAATTGTTGGAAGCAAAATCCTGTAATACTTACATAGCCAAGGTTGCTATCTTGATCTATTTCCATACTTGCATATTACACTTTTACGCCCATACAATTCTTAATTGAAAGGTTCTGTTTATTGTAAATATTTCCATAAAATTGTAATTAACTATCGTTATGGTTCTTGCTTCCAACAAATTTTATTTTTTCCCCAACTGTGGCCTTTCTCCATTCCTACTGGCTAATGAATCCATTTCTCTTTTAAATATGACTTTAAACATTTTTAAGGCTATAACCATTCTAAAAAGGAAAATTGTTTTTTGGTTTGTGAGATAATACAGTCTATTAAAAATTCAAAACAGTGCAGAGACGGAATGCAAATTATCCAGGAGTGTTGGGACCAGTGATAGCTTATGAGGAGGGGAAATGTTGAAAAGTTCATGGGACATGGACCAGATAACTGCCCCCCCTTGGTAGTGGCCCCACTCCATACTTGCATGGAGATTTAAGGTGGTTTTACCCTTCTTGAGTTTTAAAAACAAGTGAAATCAGTATCATTCCAATGTGTGTTTTGCTCTGGCTGTCTAAAAAAGGCCATAACAGATATCGTTGATCATGTTATTGCTTGTTTGTTTTTATTGTTTACTTTTATACCATTTATGCTTTGCTGTGAATTGCTAAGAGTCTTTTTGGACTAGGGCAATGATGGCAAATCTTTTTGGCACTGAGTGCCAAAAAGGTAAGGTGACCAGACGTCCCAATTTTGGCGGGATAGTCACGATTTTTAATAATTTGTCCCGTGTCCCGTCGTGTATTGAAACAGTCCCAATTTTCCAAAAGAAAGAAAATCAATTTTAAAAAAGGATGCCGTTAAAAAAAAAGTTTTTATTTCTCTAAAGTGTCGTTCCCGATGTGGCCTTTAGAGGGCAGTTGTTTCCCTCCCTCCCCTTTTGCGCGTGCGCACGCCGACGTGCACCATTTTTCTGCAGGGAGAGCGATGGTAAGGAGGAGGCTAGGTCCTGGGCCAAGCAGCTCAGCCGTCGGAAGTTTTTTTCCCCCCGCTTCTTTTGGGCACCGCTCTTCTGCAGCCATGCTGTGCAAGCCGCTGTCAATCTGGTCTGGGTGAGCCGAGGGGAGGCAGGCGGGGATCCGGTTGGGAGAGGCTGGTGATGGGGTGGCTTTTGAAAGGGTTGGGAGGCGTGGGGGAAGGCAATCGGGGGTAGGCTGCTTTGCAACTGCCAACAAAGTCTCATCCCCCCCCCCGCTCTTGCCTTTCCTTCTGCTTGCTCCATCCCAGCGGAGGCTGAGCCCGCCTCTAATTTGGACCTCCTGCATTCCCCCCCAAATGGAGCACCCCATTTCAAGCAATGAGGGGTGCCAAGCAGGGCAGGGTTGCAAACACCCCCTTTCCCCCAAGGCTGTAGGCGAAAGCTGCTCTCCAGCATCCTGTCCCGTCCCTGCCTTCCCACACCCAGAGCCATCTCTGTGGAGGTCCTTTTTGGCTTTAACGCGAAGCCTTGAGGGGGGAACAGGGCGCGCCCAGGCACCTCTGCCCCTGAATCAGGAATGCTGGAGAAGCGGACGCAGATCGCTGGCTTTTTAAATCAACTTTTTGGAAGGAGGATGGGGGGACGGATGGGGCGAGTACTAAAGGCATCCCGGCTGAAATCACTAAAAAAAAAGCCATTTAAAAAAAATCCCACTTTTAAGGCGGTGAGCAGATCTAATGCTCCTTCCAACTCCCCACAACAAAGAAAGGGAGGGGGGGAAGAAAATTAGGGAAGAAAGGAAAGAAGGAAGGAAAGGAAAGAAAGAGGGAAGGAAACAAGGAAGGAAGGAAAAGAAGGAAGGAAAGGAGGAAGGAAGAAAGGAAGGAAGGAAAGGAGGAAGGAAGGAAAGAAGGGAAAAAAAGAGTGGCTGGCCTCATTTCATCCAAGCAGGTTTTCATGCCCAAAATGGGACTAGAAATTCCTGATTTCTTGTCTGGTGCCTGAACCACTAATGAAAAGAAGGACTAGGAGAGACATGATAGCAGTGTTTCATTATCTCAGGGGTTGCCACAAAGAAGAGGGAGTCAAACTATTCAAGGTACGTGAGGGTAGAACAAGAAGCAATGGGTGGAAACTAATCAAGGAGAGAAGTTGTGAATGTTCCAACACTGGAAGTTTTTTAAAAGATGTTAGATAACCATTTGTCTGAAAAGGTGTAGGGTTTCCTTCCTAAGCAGGGGGTTGGACTAGAAGATCTCCAAGGTGCCTTCCAACTCTGTTATTCTATTCTAACATATACTGTTTTAAAGAAGCACAGAGGGAACAATCCTCCAGGCTTTAGTGACCATCACTAAGTGTTGTAGCTTATGATTCTTGATGAATGTATTCTATTTTATTTTTCTTTATGTACACTGAGAGCATATTCGCCAAAGACAAATCCCTTGTGTGTTTAGGAGTTTAACTTCTCTCTCTTGAAAATGTAAGCTACCATAAGGCATTATAATGCAAGCTAGCCTTAGCTTTCAAACACTTCATTTAGTGACCAAAGTTGCAATGGCATTGAAAAAAGTGACTGATGACCATTTTTCACACTTAGCGACCATTTTCACACTTAGCGACCGTTGCAGCTTCCTCATGGTCACGTGATCAAAATTTTGATGTTTGGCAACAGTTACAATTTATATTTGTAAATTGTAGTTATGTTGAAATAAAAAAATATTACAATACTATTTTTGCGTTGTATGAAAATTTTTGTTGCTCCGTATAAATTTTTTAATCAAGCTCCCCCCCCCCGGTCAAAGGTGTCCCCTCTTTACCAATCTGAAAATCAGGTCACCTTACAAAAAGGGAGTGTGTGCGTGCATGCACATGTGTCTGATACCTGGAAGAGGAGCTTTCCAGGGGGCATGCACACACTAGAAAATGAACTTACAGTCTCCGGCGCACACATGCACCCGGCCAGCTAGTCTTCCAGTTACTGGCACGCATATGAGTGCGATGATCAGCTGGCTAGCGTACATGCTCACATTGGAAAACAGAAGGCCAGCTCTTCCAGTTTCCAGCACTGCTGCACACATGAAGGTTAGCATGCGCCCCAGAAACCTGAAATAGAAATAGGCGATGCCAGGAGACATGGCTCCGCATCCCACTTCAGGCACACGTGTCATAGGTTCACTATCATGGGACTAGGGTAATTAAAATAGTACTTTAAATAAAATAAATAATGCTTTAAATATTTTTTATTAAAAAAATAGATCACCGTTGTATATCAGGCAAGAAAATGAGTAGAAAGTCTCATATAAAAAACAATTTCCAAATTACATGAAATAATTCAATTTTACTCTATTTTAGTTAGAAAAATCTGAGTAAGGACAATAAGGACATTTGGTAAGGACTAGAAATTATGTCCTATGAAGATATGGATGGAACTAATTATGTTTAGCCTTGAGAAAAGATAACTGGATGGGAAAATTTGATAACATCCTTTGCAGAAGATAATCAAGCCTCTTTTTTATTGTCACAAAGACAGGACATTGAATAATGAAAGTTATAGGAAGGAAGATTCCAGTTTAGTGTTAGAAAAAATGCTCTAAGAATAATAATAGCAATTTGACAATGGAGCCAAGTTCTCAAAAATAAACATGTTAGGCTTTCTTCACTGCATGCCTTCAATGGGATACTGAAAAATGATCAGTTGAGTATAGTTTCATTTTGATTCTTGTCCTAAGGAACAAGAGACAGGACATTGTTTTTGAAACTCTATAATTTCATGCTGTTTTTGATTTGATGTAAACCATTATCTTTGTGTTCTCGTTGGAGTTTTTCATTGTGGAAATGTATAAAGAGTATGCAAAAACTAGATTGGAGTGTTGCCTGATGCAGCAGGAATCTTTTTATTGAGGAATCTATAACTAGAGTATTAAAATGTCAAGATTAATATGTATATGTAACACGGGCAAATGTGTTGCCTAAATGGATACCACAGATATTATGTTAGTCTCCTTTTTCCAAAACCGAGACTCCCCATATATGAATTATTAATATTTTTGCCTATTTCTAAATCAGTGCTAAATATAGTAATTACAAATTCAGAAATAGTATATCCTTTTGCAGGCAGCAAATTCAGATTCCAAGTGATATGGTTTGTGTTTCTATCTTTTTAACAAGAATTCTCTGAATTACTATTACTGTTTTAAATTCCCTTTCACTAAGAATTTAACTACCACAGAAATTGGGCTTTTAGCTATTGGGTTAAAGTCAACCAACGATTGCGTGCTATGAGATCTCATTTCAATGCCAAGCATGCAAATATATTTGAATTGCAAGAGTTATTATCAGGTACAGCTTTATTTCTATCATTTTTCTTTACATCTTAACACCTGCTAATCCAACTAATCTACATACATTCAATAAGGCAAGGTTTATGTAATGAGATCAGATCAAGTAAAATAAGAATTACTGGACACAATCAACATAAATATCATTTGCTTTTAAATATTTTCTTGAATCTCGTGATAAATCTGGATCTACAAAACCAATCCTACAATGTCACCAATTCATTCGTAATAGCAGGGGCAGGGACAAAGTGTCCTTATATGTACTATTCCACCCATCTGTGTCCTGGCAGGAAATATAATGGCATGAAATGTGCTATTCTCTCTGTTGATCTTGATCCTGC